>NC_056726.1:415752900-415765400 GCF_019279795.1 Protopterus annectens | reverse complement strand
TCTACTAGCAGTGAGAATGTTGGTCAAGCTGAAGTAGATGCTACTCGTAAAGTACAAGGGGCTTTTTTACTACACAGCCCACTCCCAATACGAGGGAGGTCCAAGAGTTGATTTATGAATGGGAAAACAAGACGCCCACACTGTGTCGATGAGCAGGGAAGGACCTGGAAAAAGGCCAAACAGGACTAGTGTTTAATATTTCTTCCCTTGTTCTGATTGATTCTCAGTTAACTCTGTTGATTAGGGGCCTAAGTTTTGTACCAGCACAAAAGGTTGACTTAGTGAATGCTATTAAAGAACTTAAACTTTTTGGAAGAACTCTTACCTTGAAGATTCTGTTTGAAGGGACTACTAATGAGCAATGTATTTTTTAAAAAATGAGCGTGTTTGCTCCTCCCAATAACTCTGTAATTGATTTGTTTATTGAAGTATGTGAGAAGCAACTTAGGGAGAGGTTTACCAGCAGTGACAGTAATGCATTTTGTAATTTATCAACATCTGAATGACAAGCTTTGATTGAACTGAAATGTCCAACATGTATTGAGGTAAGCCCTGCTGATAAAGGGGGAGGTATTGTCATATTAGATAAGGAGATGTATGTATGCAACATGAAGGACCTTCTTAATGATATGAATATGTATTGTCAGATATTTAATACTGCTCTTAAGGCAGTCATTGACAAGATATAGTTTTCACTGTTTGATTTATTTGTGACAGGAATTATTCAAGAGGCACTCTTTGAATATTTCAATGTAGAATTTCCAGTGGTTCCTATAATGTATGGCCTACCCATGGTTCATAAGAACCTTGTTAGCCCCCATATGCGTCCTATTGTGTCTAGCAAGGGGTGGGCTACTGAGCGTCTTTCGATTTACATTGAAAGGAATTTATATCCTGTGCTATGTGAATGTACCACTGTCCTGAAGGATACTAAGGATTTCCTTAATGATTTAGGGACATACTTGGAAGTATTAGAGAATCCCTTTTGGTTGGTAACTTTAGACATGGAGTCCTTATTTACAGTGATTCCCAATGCCTGGGGCATAGAGAATATTAGAGAGCTACTTCATGCAAGGAATTGTCAAGCAAGTAAGGTTAGATTAATTTGTGCATTGCACTGTTAGAAATTATTTTAGAGAACAATGTTTTCATGTTTGGTGATGAACACTTTATACAGAAGGCTGTTGTAGCTATGGGTACTGCCTGTGCCAATAGCTATGCCAACCTATCTCTTGTGCAATAGGAAACTACCTATGTTTTGGCCAATAATGCATTTGCTGAATCTATCATATGGTATAAACGATTCGTGGATGATATTTTTTTGTTATGGCACGATACCGAGGAATGCCTTAATGAGTTTCTGGTAAACATTAATAACATCACTCCGTTTCTGAACATTACTTACAAATACTCTGATAGAGTGATTGAATTTCATGATGTGGAGATTACTAGAGATGCCCCCAATTGGGTTTCGACTACACTTTTTAGAAAAACTGTTAGGAAAAATAATGTCTTACACAACGGCAGTATGCATCCAAGGCATACTAAATTGAATGTTTTGAAAGGTCAAATATTTCGCTGTATGCATTTACATGATGATGATTACACACTACATGGAGAACTATTGTCCCTTAAAAATGAGCTTATGGAAAGAGGATATAGAGAGAATGAGATAGATAGATAGACTGATGTAGCCTGGAGAGAAAGAGATGGTAGGTGTAAACTGTACTATAACAAGGAAGGTAGTGAAAGGATAGGATCTCGTAGTGCTAGGATTAATGGTACTATGGAGAGGGGTGAGTCAGATAGTGAAGTACTACGACTGGCGCTGACCTATGCAAGCAATATACATGTGGTGTGTGACAATGTTAAGAATAATTGGGACATTATTTCTAGTGTGAAGGAACTAAATGGAGTAGTGGGAGAGCAACCATCTTTTACTTTCAAGAATAATAGATCTCTTAAAAGACAACTTTGTTATAAAGCTGTAAGCACACATAAATATATTCAGTCAGACAGACTTGGCACCTATACACGTAGGAGATGCACAGCATGCTCTAGTATACATGTTGGGAGACAATTTATACACCCACAGAAGGGGTTTACAATAGAAGCTAATTTTTATGCTGATTGTTATACCAAGAATGTGGTTTATTTTAGCTATTGTGTACAGTGTTTTGCCTTTTATATAGGTAAGACTAACTGACATTTAAAAGACAGGATCCTAGAGCACATGCGTGATATTAAGAATGTGAAAGAGAGCAATGAGTTAGCTGTACATGTACGGAAAGAGGGACCTACTCATAGGTTTAAATTTTTAGTGCTTGAGGTGGTCCCTGTTAATAAGGGGGGGGGTAATCTGAGCAATAATACTGAAGCCTCAGAAGAGGAATGGATATTGAAATTCCAAGCTGATAGGCCACCAGGCCTTAATAATAAAGTATCCCTTAAACCCTTTCTTAAAGCGAGGACCCTTAAGCATTGAAATTAATTTTATAAATGGTTGTACTGTGATTTAATTGATTGATTTTATATTAATATTTTATATACATTTTTATATTTATGCTATTATTTTTATTTATAAAGCATCTTGCATATAATGTATGTAAATGTTATATATGTTCACCTACTTCATATGAATGTAGTTATTTTCTATTTTATATTAGGTATTGCAACTATGGCCTTTTTAGTGTTAATAGGGCTCTAATTACTAGCATAACTGTTGATTGGTTAATTTGATATAGTGAACCATTTTAAATGTGATGTCCTTTGCATTCACTGTTAGTCTGATGAAGTGGAAGGATTCCGTGAAAGCACTTACTATTTTTGGATTAAAGTTGCCTGCTGTGTGTGTCCAACGTGTCTTTTTGCTTTTCTGTCCCATACAGTAAACTCACACCCCTTGCTGCTGTAACAACAGCACATAGAAGCATATTATGTACAGGGAATTAAGTACACTTATTAAAGATGTCATTACCCTGCTATTTTATCAGACTGGAATGTGATCACAGGTTACTAAGGCTAATCTATGCGTAGCAGGTGTAAGCATTGCTTAAATGTAAATGCTAAGCAGATTTGCCCACTGGTAAGTGAAGCCTACACGGTATAAGCACCTATTCATTTACCGCTTACCATCGGGCAAACTCACGCAAACCCATTTAAAGCTGCTCAAAACTGCCTTAATCTCTCTGTATCCAACAGTCCTTGTTCTGCCTAGCAAAACAAACAGCCCTTGCAGGTCTTGAACCTAGGACCTTGCACACCATACCCTTTGCAATTTACCAATAAGCCACCTCAGCTGTAATGTTTGAGGATGTTGTCTCAAACATACCCTTCTTTACAGCCAGTTTACAATAGGGAAGAAACAAGTGTGCAATTAGGAAGGATTGGGATCTATAAATATATATATCTGAATAGAAACATACATAGAGAGAGTGAGATATGTAGGGAGATCCATATATGTGTACAACAATATATAGATATATTAACAATACATACTGAGGTGTACACACACATATATATATATATATATATATATATATATATATATACAAATATATATACACACACACACACACACACACACACACACATATATATATATATATATATATATATATATATATATATATATATATATATATATATATATATGTATATACACACACACACACACACACACACACACACACACACACACACACACACACACACACCACACACACACACACACACACACACACACACACACACACACACACACACACACACACACACATATATATATATATATATATATATATATATATATGCATACGTGTCCCAAAATGCCCATACAAACATATGCTGCTAATAGATCATCCACAACTGGGGCAGCATGCACAGTTGGATACAAAAGCAGCCATGACACTCACATCTGCCCCCCCCCCACACACACACAGTGCAAATAAATGAGTGAACAGTACACACACACACACACACACACACACACACACACACACACACACACACACACACACACACACACATACACACACACACACACACACACACACACACACACACACATATATATATATATATATATATATATATATATATAGATAGATAGATAGATATATGCATACATGTCCCAAAATGCCCATACAAACATATGCTGCTAATAGATCACCCACAACTGGGGCAGCATGCACAGTTGGATACAAAAGCAGCCATGACACTCACATCTGCCCCCCCCCACACACACACAGTCCAAATAAATGAGTGAACAGTACACTGCTACAAAATCATGATAGGCTATACACAATGGCCAGACATACAACCATCTCTTAGCAAAACAAATAAAATGTCTGAACATAGCAAAGAAAAATACAACCAGCCAGTAATTCATACATGTTTATTATACTCTGATGTCTTGGCCAAAGCCTTCAAGGAGTAAACATCACCAGAAATACAAGCCTTAATCCCAAGAAGCAATTAACACCTAATTACATAACTGAATACACAGCCACCTATTATACTCATCATTTAACCCCTTACAGGATAAAGTATCACAGTTAATAATAATAATACATTGAAGTTCGTACATAACAATTGTCCTTTTATGAATGTTTCATCACACTGAGGAACAGACATTTTCAGAAACAGTACCTTGAGACCCACTACTGTCCTCATGGTGTAATTTATTCAAATGTACAGCTATATAACTGACATATTTCTTATCAGTAATATGTTTGCCATGTTCTAACAGCCTAGTTTTAAAACGTGTTACTGTCCCTCACATACGATATGTTAGAAGGCCATCTAAGATCATTCCCTATATACCTACCTTTTGAATGTACTGACTTCAACAATTTTCCCAGCCATTCTCCTCAGCAGGAATTACAGCAGTAAATAATGATAGACCAGTATACCTATCCACCCACTACTGTATGACATCTGGACAAAGCCTGACATAATTGATGGACAGAAGCTCAAATACACGGCCATACGTGACATATTGCTATTATACACTGAGAAAGTTGCTGGTGTTACAGGGTTTGTTGTAACATATCTTTTTTGAGGGATATAAAGTCAAAAAAAGGATGTTACCATCTACATAATGCAGTCACCAGAGTATGCTACTGATTTACCAAGGACAACACTTGTCTGCGGAACAGTCCATACATAACAGGCTAACCTGTGGCCATTATGTGGATGGCCCTACAGTTGAGAGCACTGCAGAAAGAGAGCTTCGTCAGACTGAACCCCATGCAGAAGTAGCATGTGCAGACAAACCCTGTTAAACTACCAGTATTACAAACATGTAACAGCAATACTCACATTCTGCTCCTAAGTCCTGAACCTTCCCCACCATTTAGTTGGCTTGTCTCCACAAGTCTTGTTGTAAGAGGTAGTAGTCCACACAACTCAAGGATGTCTTCCTCACAAGTAACGGAAAGGGCCAATGCTCACATTGAGTACTCATTTATAGGAGTGTGTTGCCATGACATTGGCAATTGGAAGAACTACACAGCTGCTCTGCATGCAATTAGCAAGTGGGGAACCCCAATAGGTGCACATGCCATCACCTCGTCATGAGCATCACCTACAAAAGCCATGCTGCCACCTATTCAAACTAGCTCTATCCCTGTAGTGCATAGGGGGAGAGACAGAGACAAATAACAAATGAGACATAAAGTGGAAAAGTGAAGAAAGAAAAAAGGTAAGTGAAACATGTAAGGAAGTAATTGAATCTAGTACTTGGTCTGTAATAATAGGAAATATAATTTGGAGGAATATATATCCCAACAAGGCATGCTGTACTAATGTTCTGCTAAACAGCTGCTATGGCCATTGCATCTGGCCCTCTCTGCAGTGGGAGATATCACATACATACCTCTCAACTGTACAGATCCTCACAGAATGTCCACATTTTACCATCATGCATTTGTGTCTGTTCCTCCTGCGATCTGTACTTTACTGGCAAATAGCTGAGGATTGAAGTAATCGGGTAATGACAAACACTTGAGTTTGAGACTCCACATCCTTAAGAATATTCACTGTAATGCTTAAACTTCCTATGTTTGTAGCAGGTATATTTAAAGTATGTTCCTATTTATTCCCCCATCATTTTAGGCATTGTCCAGATGTGATGCTCTGAGAGGTTGTGAGGAGGGAACACAGCTCATGAGCCTGACCCTGTGAAAGGACAGCTCATATATGATAACTGCTGGGGTGTCTGTCAAACAGTTGTGACTGTGCCACTGCTAGGCCAGTTAATGGGATGTTTTCCATATCCATGTTACCTGTGATTATGAGTATGACATATGTTTGCCTTGTAAAGCTGACACCTATAGAGGGCGTGTGCATAGTAGAGTACTGTTGCAGACATTTGTGTTGAACTGCATGTGATATATTGACTTAACATTCAACTGTACAGTGTTCTGCTGGACAATAAGCACATTTGTGACTGATATCTGCAGTCACATACACATATACCTGTGTTATGTCACCCAAACCATTGGCAGGTCTGTGAGCAATAGCATTGTAACATACTAGCCTACTTATGATTGTTGGACATCTTCCAGGTTATCACAGTAATGTCAAACCCTACTGTGCAATCAGCTTACTAATGTATGGTGCAGCTATATTAATACAGTATCAATAGTGATGTCCCTTTTGACACCCATTTATGTTTGTTATTGTCCAGACGTACTGCTGTAACACGTTGAGAATAATGATTGAGCAGCAAGACTGTAAATACAGTGTTCCATACTTACATTCAATATAAATGTATACCATGTATCCCCTGAGCACATGTATGTATACATATGTTCAGCTGGAAGGCACAAAACTAATCACATGGGTTTCAAGCAGTCAGGTAAATAGGTTGTACATGTTGCACATGTGTGTTATATCAGTGTCAGTGCATACAACAGACATATATGTGTACAGCTGCTGGTGGTTGCATTGCCCTGGCACTGATGTGGGTACTGGAGTAGGCATGATTATCAGGTATTAATCAGAGAAGTGTCCACCTGTGTTATGTGCCTCTGTCTATGCCTGCCACTACCAGCTATATCAACACCTATATACAGTGGATATCACAAGTGCGCACACCCCTGTTGGAATGTCAGGTTTGTGTGCTGTATGATAATCAGACCATAGAAGATCATTTCATAATGTTTCTCATCTTGAATGTGACCCCTAACCTGTCCAATTCCATTGCAATACAATGAAAGGTGTTTCTAGGAAGGTGAGCAACTATTGCCAAGTGAAGATGTACCATGATAATAGAGTCCAGACCAAGATGGATGAATGCTGTAACCATCTCAAGAGGGGACATACACAAGTTTAAGGGTGTGCACACTCATTTAACTGGCTTAGTGTACTAGTATTATTTCCATATGGTTTCACAGACCAGATCGTTATGTTTTCAATTGAATTATACAGGCTATAGTCACACTACAGGTGGGAAGTGTTATGAAATGAGTTATTGTGGTGTCATATTCCAACTGCACAAATACCAGGCAGTGTATCTGACCTGTATATCCAACCTCCACCAAGGTAGAGCAATCCCCTTTGGTGGACAGCAGCAATACACACACCACATAATAGGTTGCTACATTGGCTGTACAGGGACATATAGGTGCAGGCAACAACTTTGAAGCAAGTGCACCTATATCTGAGCAAGTAGGTAAGTTCACAGGTGATGTCCTGTAAGGCTGACTACGACTATGAATCAGACATATCCACACCACCAAGGACAATTGTAACCATGTCTCCACAAAATATTTGAAGAAATGATGGAAAAGGATATCAGGATGATTGATAGAAAAAAGCAGAACAATAACCCCCAAAATATCTGCATGAAGGAAATGAATTTGATTAAAGACCTTAGAATTAACAACTGCAGGGCGATGAAAACAGATAAGGGGGGGGTCTAGTGTTGATGTATAACACCGATTATGCTCAACATATCAGTCGGATGTTGCAGGACCCAGAGCAATATGAGCAAGTATCCAGTAATGAGCTACATATGGCATACTCCAGAATTAGTTTCATCTTGTATGACCACCTTTTGCAAGGTGTTTTTAATGAAAGACTGTACAACTTTTTAACTGTTACTAAACCAAGCATTCCTGTAATATTTGGCATCCCGAAAACATACAAAGGGTTGGATCCCTTAAATTTTAGACCTATAGTATCTGGACAGGGGAGTATAACAGAACCTGTTGGGAAATTCATAGATCACACTTTGAAGCAGTTTTCAGCTTCTTTAAAGTATATTTGCAGGGATTCTTGGGATTTCCTTAGGGGTTTGCAATCCCTAGAGTATCATCCAGATCTATTATTGGTTACTATAGACATTGTTCAATTGTTTCCTAGTATACCACATTCTACAGGGCTGAAATGGTTTAGTGACGTTTTAGTCAATGAAGCTAAGCTTGTTCCCAACACCACCAATTTGTTGGTGGAACTTATGGAATTAGTTTTGGAAAATAATTTTGTATGCTTTAATGGCCAATTTTACAGGCAAAAGTTGGGCGTTGCAATGGGGGCGGCCTGTGCCACTGTTTATGCAAACATAGTGTTGCATAAATGGGAACAGACATACATTTTTGGCACAGAGTGGTCACGGTATATTAGGCATTATGTTAGATTTCTTGATGACATTTGCCTTATATGGAGTGGTACGAGAGCTAGTGTTCAAGAATTTATTGATTACATTAATTCTACCACTTCCTTTTTAACCTTTACACACTCATTAAGCCTGGACAGTTTAAATTACTTGGATGTGTACTTGGTCAAGGATTATGCCAACAATAGGTTTAATTCCAGGGTATTCAGGAAGCCCACTTATTCGAACGCATTTTTACATTTTCAAAGTAACCATCCTGATTATCAAAAAAGAGGAATAGTTAAGGGACAATTTATTCGTGCCTCTAGGATGTGCAATACACCACAATTTTTTAGGGAAGAGGTTAATTTCGTGAAAGAAAGATTCTTTGAAAGAGGGTATCCAAGTGGTTTGGTTGAGGAACTGGCGAAGGAAGTCAGTACCAGCAGGAGGACTAAATACCCACCACTGTTGAGCAATATAGATATGTCAAGTTGCCAAGTAGGCAATAGACTGCAAAATTCAGAACAAAAGGGATACATTCATACTTTTGGTATAGACTCTGATGTTGTAGAAAGTAGTGTAAGAAAATATTGGCCAATTTTGAGGCTGGATGACAGATTGGGCAGTGTGATCCCAGAGTTTCCCAGATTTATTAGACGAAAGGGTACTAATATAAAAGAAATGTTGGAAATGAAACAGACTAAACAAATGGGATTTAATGGGAACAAAAAAGAAGGCACATATAAGTGCAGAATGTGCAAACAATGCCCAGCCATATTTAATGGACACAAACTATACTTACCATCAAGAAAATTTTTATGTCAACCGAGGGGCTATTATAATTGTAATGCTAAATTTATTGTCTATCTGGGTTTATGTATGAAATGTAAGAGTTTTTACATAGGAAAAACTGAGAGAACCTTAAGAAGACGAATTTATGAGCACTACTATGATATAGCTAAAAAAAAGGAAACTAATGCCTTTTTTAGGCATTCCCTTTTTTGTCCCAATATGGAGATTAAATTCATCATTTTGGAGCAGGTAAAAGCAGATGTCAGGGGAGGTGATTGGGAGTCCCTTTTGGAACATAAAGAATTAATATGGCAGTTGAGATTAGATGCAGGAAGGCAGCCAGGTTTAAATGACGCTTGCAGTATTAGCAGCGTCTTGAAGTTAAGGAAGGCAAAATTATAAATTTAGAGCCATAGCGCTTGTAGGATCAATTTAAAGTATTTTTTATGAAATATGTTTTATGACAATTATTATTAGGTTCTATAAATGGAATTTTAGTTATTAATTTAATAGGCAAGGTGGTTCAGTATTTATTCCTTTGGCTACTATTGCAAGGGAAGTTTGAATATTAAATGTATAAATGAGGTATTCAAATTTGACATTATAATATTGATTTATTTTATTTTACTTTATATATGTAATGGCAACTCAATGTGTATATTAAATTGATTATTGCAGCGCTTTGCATTTTTTTAACACGTAGCGGTTTTTATTTTGCAAAGGCTGGTTGAAAGTATGCTTTGTAAGTAAAGGGAAATGAAGAGTTAAATGAACACTTCTTCCCAGCTAATTGAATAATTGATTGAACTTTTAATGTATATAAAGAGTGGCTGGTTTCAAAGTGATTTTATCTTGAAAACGCTCAGCAACGTGCTGAGCGAAAGCGCTTGATGAGATTGTTGCTGTGATTGTCTTTTAATAAAATAAGAGATTTTTTATTCAACAAGAAGCCTTTTATTTTCTGCCTGAGCAGGAGAAGGAGTACCAGCATTCGCATTGGATTTTTTACTTCTGGATTTCCAGGGCCGCCTTCCCAGCTGTGGAGCAATTTGTTTTATTGGCACTTGTTCCCTTTTGGCAGTTTTTTCTTCATGTCTCCACATATGTTGTAAGTCTCAGATGAAACAACACAATTCATCCTGTACTGGGGGAAAAGAACACGCCATGCACACATGTCATGGATATAGGCAACCTGCATCACACAGGTTAGGTGGGAACATCACTACCCTATCTATCCACCCCAGTCGTACATGGAGATATGCACATCAACCACACTCCTCCCCACAGCTATGGTGAGCATGTACATATTGCCTACTGATGTCAACAGCATATCTCCACGGGGCATACTAACGTTAGTGTCTGCCTCCTACATGAACTCAGGCATGTGCTCAGAGCTCCATCACACACCACAGTCAAACACAGACCTGCCCCCATACACACACCATCCACATGGAAGATGACCACTGTAAGCCCTCTACACAGAAATGAATGGAGGATAGAGGATTATGTAATCAAGTGTCCAACACTGGTGGGAATAGGGTAACTCAGGGACAGGCATGAAATGCAAGCTGCTATAACCATGATAGCTTGGAGGTTTCTGGGGTAGTCTGGATTATTTGCAAGTAATATCCACTGTTGATGTGCGTTTTGCCAACTGTATGAGGTCCTTTAGCCTTTTCCTGTTCATGTCTTCCAGGTAACATGCAGAGTATTTGCCTACCAGCATTCTCTGTTGGGGAAACAGACATCATCACCCAATATGAGATTGGACATTATGCCCTGTCATGTGGACAGAGAGCAGATGCTGTCTGGGATAGGACTGCCCTGTGGAACAGTGTGGTCCACAGGGTAAATTATGCTGGACTGCACAGCAAAACATATGAGCATGTGCAGCATTGGGCCACCAACCTCAAATGCCATGCCCATCAATGGGCTGCTGCTGTAGCAAGGGACCAGCTAGACACAGGTACGGGCTCAGCCATCTAGCCCCCACTGACACCCACCAAGGAGCTCCTCACCACACTTGGGCCACACATCAAACGCACAAGCTATGACACTGAGGGAAGCATTGTGGAGGTGGGTTACACACACACACACACACACACACACACACACACACACACACACACACACACACACACACACACTACCGACCATGTATAGGTTTCAAACATACGGATATTCTGGACACATCTGTACAGAGGACTGTACAATGGTTTAACATGCTGCATGTGAGGCAGATGCTGTCACCACACTGTATAAAGTAATGGCAGCAGAAGGTGTTCACCAGCAGGGTATGGTATACACATCGAAATGATATAAGCCACGCATGATATGATCCTCACACACAGTTGCCAGTATTAGGATTAGAACTCCTGCCTTTGTAAGTATTCCTACTATAGTGCTACGCAGTTATCAGACACGCCACAGAGTTTACACATTTCCACCACTTCCAAAGGTACTTCTGAGGTGGATGACATCAACAGGTCAACTACATTGGAGTGAAGGGAAGTGTAAAGGGTAGTACGCATGTCAAAAATGGCATGAGTCAGATAGTACACAATTCATACACACTTACCAGTACTGGGATTAGAACTCCTGCCTATTTAGGTGTTCCTACTTTAGTACTACACAGTTATGAGACGTGCCACAGAGCTTATACATTTCCAGCACAACCAAAGGTGCTTCTGAGGTGGATGACATCAACAGGTCTATTAAATTGGAGTGAAGGGAAGTACACAGGTCAAAAATGGTATGAGCCAGACAGTACATGACTCACACACACATACACACTTACCAGTATTGGGATTAGACCTCCTGCCTATTGAGGTATTCCTACTATAGTGTTACACGGTTGTGAGATGCGCCACAGAGCTTACACATTTCCAACTCAAGCAAAAGTACTTCTGAGGTGGATGACATCAACAGGTTTAGTAAATTGGAGTGAAGGGAAGTGTAAAGGGTAGTACACAGGTCAAAAATGGTATAATCCAGACAGCACATGATTCACACACATATACACCTATCGTTATTGGGATTAGAACTCCTGCCTATCTAGGTATGTCTACTATAGTGTTACACAGTCACTGCACACACTACAGAG
>NC_056726.1:415652900-415747900 GCF_019279795.1 Protopterus annectens | reverse complement strand
TACAGACCAGATACACAAATTTGACCTAGGTTTCGTCTTTATTATACAGACTTCTTCAGAATATGAACACATTTAACCACTGCATTATTATATATACACTCATACACTACAACAAATACACCCCACCCCTTCAATTACCCTATCAGACAAAGCTCAATCTAACAAGCATATACTAAACCTAACTTCATTAACCCTTCGAAGTAAAAAACTATACTCTCAATCCATCTACACAATATTGTGTTACATATCAAAATGTGTTAGATACACAAAATATAAATGTAAAATAAAATAAACATTTTCATATACAATCAACTAAACACTGTTTATGACACCTGTTCTTAAATTACATAACAAAATAATATCATAATGTCTAAAAAACAACAATAATAGTTAATCATGTAAAAAATAATTTTAAAAATTCTTTCTGGAAAACACCATTCCATAACAATAAGAAAATAAAAAACTTTCTTAAAATCTTTTTAATCAATAACATTTTCAACCCAAGATGTGTTTTAATTTTAATAGGGGCAATATACTTATGCTGTCATTAATTCCTGGAAATATTGAAGCATTTGATGCCAATTGCCATCTCATTTCACAAATATCAAGATGCACATCCAATACTGCACCCTGACCATCCTTTTTTATTTGCTGTATTACTCCCGCATGTGATGATGTCAGCTGAAAAAGTGGGAAAGAAAAATTTTTAAAAAGTTGGAAAAAAATCGGAAATGAAGGGGTGCCACTTGGGAATTGTGGCACCCCATTATTTTGACCCCAAAATTCGGTAAAAACCAAGTAATTTGGTATGGTTGGGAGGTAATGGCATCCCATCATAATGCATTGGAGATACTTCTGGTACAACTGCCTTGGGGTAATGGTGCTATCCAGACAATAGCCTGCTATGGGTCCACATCTATGTCCCTAGACTGTCAATGCACATTCATCAACACCCTGCCATCTCTGATGGTCCAATGCAAAGCTGACATAGTACGAATCTTCAAGTACCCCTCCATCACCTGTAGCCAATCGCAAGTACAGTGGCCCAACAATTCTGAGATTCATCATTTCCATTGGCCTAGACCAGCTCATACTGACCCATGGTAGAGGATGCAACAACCGTGACCTGTGTTGACCACTTAAATATGGGACCATTGCTCATCCCCAGATGTCAATCCCTGCATGGTGAGATTTACACAGGCTGTAATCAACATGGAACTCACATGTCAGCCACACCCCCCACAAAGATAACCACCTGGCAAAACCTCTCCAAAGCTGACTTTGCAGCCATGAAAACAGGGGTGGATGTCTTCATTGCACCCATGGCAATGGGATGTAGTTGCATAACTGTGGAATCATACACATAGGCACTGTACAAACCGGTACATGAATGCATGGTACTAGCCAATGCCAACAGAACCCAGACACTATCCTCCAAATACTGGGAGACAATGTGATGGTCCCCTGCCATTACTGAAGTGTACATAATAAGGAAGACACTGTTGCAGGGAAAGGTGGTGTCCCATGACTGTTGAACTCCCTTATTAGCCTCAAACACAACTTTGGATCTCTCATGGAGCCCCAGACAGGTATCTATGGCAGCAGAGATGCAGCAGACACTGATGACAGTCACATCAGCCTTGATAGTTACATCAACAACCTCCACAACATTAAACACAAAGCTAATACCTATCCTGAGACAACAGATATTAGCCGCAGTCTTGGCAACACGTTCAGTGCCAGCTTTACCCCTCTCTCCTCCCACAAGTGAAGTGCTGAGTGAATATGTTTTCACATGCCGTATCACATGTCTGTTCTAGGCATCTGTGTGTCACCAGGATGTGACCCTGCAGTAAGGCCACAGAGTATGGCAGTGTGGTGACTCATCCACCCTGTCATAGGCAGGGTACAGTATGTGCAAGGTAATTCCCGGTCTGTAACACAGTGATTGCATATGCCTCACAAATTATAGGGCTGAGGGTTGTACATAGGTACATATTGATGTACGACATCTGTTGTAGAATGGAGAATGGTACATGTTCTGGTTTGGACACACCTCCGATTGCTAATAACCACAGCCACAGGGGATATTCATCAACCAAACACACTGGGATTACTATTCACACACACACACACACACACACACACACACACACACACACACACACACACACACACACACACACACACTTGCCAGTACTGAGATCCATAGGTTTATTGCTTCATAGGTGTGTAGTAGGTGAATGGGCTTGAAGGCTCTACAAGGCTAGCCCAAGGGAATACCTTGGCATCAGGCCACATGACAATAGTCCCCAATGTGGCTCAGGAGTATAGTCACTGGAGTAGTCCACAGGGGTGGATATTGTATTCCCCATCCATTCATCCAGGATTCTATTGTGGGTGGCCGGTGATGTGCACTGCTTCCCATGCATGTGATCTATATTCCATAACATGGACAGTATCTGGGTTGTGCACATATCCCACATGCATGTGGGATATGTGCATGTCAAAGAACATGCACATATCCCACATGCATGTTCTTTGATGTGTGGAAGTGTGCTTGAGGTCTCTGGGGCATGTTGTATGGACAGATTGGTATCTTCTGATGTAGCATTCCTGACCTCATTTGGTGAGACCTGGCTATGTAACTGAGGTAGTGATTGCACCTACATTGACAGTATGATACAGGTATTCAGTGGAGTTAGTGTCATCTGTCCATACAGGGCATGTGTATAAGGCATGGTATTCCCTTTATGGGGTATATTTGCAGACTCTACAGTTGCTGTAGGTGTCCAGTGGGAAACATGGCAAAAGGGCCGCTGTACACATTGATTGGGCTACTGAGGGGATGAAACAGGGTGCCATGTCCTTTTACTTGGATAACACACACTCACTCAGTCAAGAGATGTAACACATCAAAGTACTTTCTGATGTCAGTGACACTGTTGTGGTCAACAGGCATGTAGTCCACTGCAATCACACAGTGGGTACTATCTGTGAGGCAATATGCAGGGGAACTACCAATATAGTGGTTGTTGCCTAGCCAAGTGTGTTTGTGTATGATACGTGGGTGGGGCGTGGTCTCTGAGTAATAGAAGGGTTGCCTATATTGTTTACTAATTAATACTGTTACATTTAGGGCTGTGGATTGTCTACATCAACCTCCCTGGTGTTTGACATCTGTTGGCCTTGTAATGTGGACATTGTGGCATATACTAGGTCCTCAACATGATAATTTAGCAGAACCCATCACCCATTGGATCCTGTTATTACACTATCACACCAACCCCCACACAGGATACTGATGGCAGACGCAGACACACACACTTGCCAGTACTGAGTTTCAAACCCCATACCTACCTATGTATTGCTACTACAGTGTACCGCAGTTATCGTGCGCGCCATGGAGCTTATAGGATGGATGTTGTCCCAAGGTACTTCTAAGATGAGGAACATCACTTGCCCTTGTAAAAACTTGCATTGGGTGATGTTGTGGGTGAGAGATTCCCAAAATTATTTTACCCTACACACACATTTACATTTGCTAGGGGTGAGGTTCAAACCTCTATTGAACTATCTTTTTGGACCATTATGGTATGCATTTGCCACATGCATCACTGACCTTACATCATTTAGGATTGGCAACAGCTACTTTTAAGGTGGATGATATCTGCGGAACTTCTAACGTCAGGCACTGAGATGTGTACTAGATGTAAATAGGGCCAAAATCTTTGAGGTACAGACATACATATATACACACAACAACACTTGCCAGGGATGAGATTCAAACCCATACCTATGCAAATATTGCTACTTCATTGTTCCACATTTATTGCACGCGCCATGGAGCTTACATATTGGAGTGCTGTGCAAAGGTATCTTTGAAGGTGAGTCACATCAGCAGCAGTGCTAAAGGAGGGGTAAGGGAAGTGTTGTAAGTGTGAACGACCACAAAATCAGGTCTCTACAAAGATACACACACTCTCTCACACTGACACAGTTGCCAGGGTCAGGATTGGAACTCCTACCTAACTAGTTTGCTACACTATAGTATTATGCAGTTATTGCAAGTGCCATGAAGCTTATATGATGGGGAGCTGTCCAAAGGTATCTTTGAAGGTGAGTGACATCAGCAGCGGTGCTGACGGAAGGGTACAGGAGATTTAGTGAGTGTAAATGGCCTCAACTACATTCATCTAGAAACACACACACACACACGCACACACGCACACACACACACACACACACACACACACACACACACACACACACACACACACACACACACACACACACACACACACGCACACACTCACACACAACTTTACATTTGACAGGACTGGGATTACAACTGCTACATGGATACCTAGTTGTACTGTAGTGTTACACAGTTACCACAAGCACCACGGACACTATAGGGCTGAGGGCTAACCAAAGGTATTTCTACAGTGAATGTCATCAGCACATTATGTGATATAGGCCAATGGGATGTGTAGTGGGTGGGACAGGCCTCATAATGGGATTCTCTCTCTGTCGCTGTCTGTCTTTCTCTTCCCCACATCTCTGTGTGTGTATGTTTGACATATTATATTATGTTTGCCTTAGATATGTGTGTGTATTCCTATCCAATGAGTGTGTGTGAAGTATCAATGGTGTACAATTTGGTGTGTGGGCACAGACAGCTGTGAATAACTAATAACTGTAGTCCACTGTGTTGTGAGACATGGGCTTCATTTCTCTACGTGTAGGAGCATGCCCAGTATGGCCTTCTATATTGACTGTGGACCCCCTGACATTCCATGCATTGGCACTATGGGTGAGGCATGGGCCTTTGCCAGATGACTGTAGGCTATGTGAAAGTGCTGCAAGCCATGTGTTACTGCATTTCCACATGGGGTTGTGAGGGGGGGGGTGCACACCTGCAGACTTTTACATTTGAAATGACTGTACTGGTATGGTTAATCTGTTGGCTTCCATTTCATATTGTATTGTGACATATCATGCAGACAGGAGGCATATCAGTGGAGTACGCATGTTAGATCTTAATAGCATATATTTCAGTTTCAGACTTTTTACCCTTCAGAACTGGAATGCAACTGCCAGACCTGTTGTAGTATGTCAGTGTAGGTTTGTTGGGGGGGCTGTTCACCATTGCCATCATTTGGGGGCGTTAGCCCAGCCTTTCTTCATGGTCATCTACACCTGTCCTGCTGGGTGAGGCTGGTGGTGGATATGTAACCCTCATTGACATCCATGTGTGTGACCAATTGACACCCACAGTTCTTTGAGCCATCACATGTACTACAGTTGGAGATGTCACCTTGTGTAGTGCTGCTTAGTATGTTGACACCAGTATTTGTTATGAATTTCCTGCTGTCCCATATAGCTGTCTGCTGCTATCCCATTCAGCCACCCAATTCCCTTGCATGCTTGCATCCATATAATACATACAAGTATGAGAACATACTACTTCATTCAGTAACTGATAGGAAGAGTGACTTACCTTGTGCTGGGCCAGTATTGAAGACAGTGGTGGAGGGTTGACTATGTTGGATGCACATAGTACACTCCCTGTACATGGTAAAACTCAGGTAGTGTCATGTTTGGCATCTCATTTACTGTCTGTGTGAGCTGAGGAGAGGTCTCAGTCCCTGGGTCCCTACAGTGTCAACGTGTGTGCTATGCGTTGCCTCTTTGCCAAGGTCTGGGCATATTGTGCATGCCTCCTTGTGCCTACAGGGGCAGGCTCAGGATGTTCCTCCTCCAGTCCTTCTGTGCCTGTGCTGGCCTTGGCAATGGTGGGGGGCTGTGTGGCCCTGCCCTGTGCTGTTCCTGCTGCAGCTGTTTCCATAGGATCATATTGTGTAGCATGGCACATACTATGAACGTTTATAGCTGAAAAGTACTGCAAGTCTCCACTGGATATGTCAAGGCAGTGGAACCATGACTTGAGCATCCCAAACACATGCTCTATAATGATCCTGGTTTGTGGGTGTGCCTCATTATGGTGTTCTTGTTTGGGTGTGTGTGGATTTCTGATGGGTGGCATCAGCCATGGCTCCAATGCATAGCCGCCATCCCCCACTAGATGGTCATATGGGATGTCCCCACCTGGAAAATGCCTGATACAGCTATAAGCAATGCCAGATGTGGGAGTTGTGATAGCTTCCAGGGCTGCCAGCAAACACATTCATGATAATGCCCTGGGCATCACACATGACCTGGCAGTTGATAGAGGGGAAGCCCTTGCGGTTTATGTAGACCCTGCTCCGCTCACCGGGTGGTGCTTTGATGTGGATGTGCACGCAGTCTATAGCACCAACTACTTCAGGGTATTCTGCTATACGGTGGAAGAGATGCATACGTGTGGTCAGCACCTCACGGGCAGTGGGGAAATGTATGTGCTCATTGGCATGTTGTGTCATGTCATCCAGGAACTGGTGGAGTACTCTGTATGCTGATGCCTGTGAGACCCCAATGATATCCCCAGTTAGTATTTGGAAGGTACCTGTGACTAGTATTCTTAAGCTAGACATACCTTGGTATCCATTGGATGGGTTCCCCTCTATTAGTTCTGTGTGTGAGGCATGGCCGGCACAACTCAATGATTTGCTGTAGAATGTCCCTGTCCACCCTATAGCGCTCCACTATCTCCAACTCCTGTAGGCCCTGGTAGGTTACACTGGGACTGTACACTCTTCTCTTCCTCACTGTGCATCAGTTGTCAGCATTCTCCTCCTCACCATCCTCAGAATTTAGCACATATTGATGGAGTAAAACAGCAGCAGCCTCTAACATATTTAGTTATTTTTGCCAGTTAAAAATCCCCCATCTGTGTTCATCGGTGGTGTAGAGTTTGTGGGAAAAAACAGTCTGTTGGGTGTTTGCATAGTTTATATTAGTGTGCTGGGCTGCTGCATGTGTAATTGGTTGATTCCACCTGCCAGCTATGCTGGTTCTTCTTGATTGCCTTCCTACTGCTGTTTCCCCTTCCCACTTCCTCCTTATTTAAACCCCGAGGCACGCTGTGCATACCCGGTGCTCAAATGTAAACAGTTCTGCTATTTCCTCTGTTTTTTTTTTTTTTAGGCCTGCTGTGTGCCGGGCACACCCATTTAGCTAATGTAAGCTGTTTTAAGCAGAAATGGCCCTGCCTAGACACAAACACGCTCTGCATTTCATAAAATAAGACAATACAGCCACAGACACACCCCCCTCCTTAGCTGTGCTTAGCTAAGGGCAAACATGGGCCACAGAGCTCCAATGAGCTTACAGCAAGCATGACACACCCCGTTATGAAGTCATTCAGCTCTTATACTTGCACTGTTGTATTGCTGCACCTACACAGTTAGGTGCAAGCTGACACTTTCAGGAAATCTGTGAGTTAGTATAACTCCCCTCATTTGCATACCCCAGTGTATACATCCTTAGTTACTGCACTTAGACGGACCCTTTCTCCTTGACAAGTACTACTCCCTCGTATTGTTTAGATTCTGCATGCCATTGACTATAATGGCAAATTGGAGAATTATCTTAAAATTGACTTTTCTCATTTTTTTTTTATTTTCGGCACAATCCTGTTTGCGTGCCGCTGCTCAAAGCTTAAACAGCTGTGATTGGCCAAAAAGTAAGTTTAAGTAAAAAAAAAAAGTTTATTAATGCCAACGGCCTTATATTTGGCCATTGGCATGTGTGTTTGACTGTAATACATGCTTTCCACGAGCTGTCCTGTTTCCGTTTGCTGAGATGCAGAAATGTATTCAGTTACTAACTGAATACATTTCTGCACTGACATTGTTCCTGCACTGAATCCGGCCAGCTTCATGGATTGCAAAATCACCTCATTTGCATGCTTTTTATCAGCAAATGAGGTGATTTGCATCCCGCACAGCTTTCCATGCAGGAACAGTGTAGGGCCACTCGTGCATGTGAAAACGGCACTTTTCTGGATCACTCAGCGGCCATTTTTCATGCAGGAGCTCCTACACTGTTCCTGCACAGAAAATGGCCGTTCCTGAATCCCAGGGTTGATCTTTAAAGATGCGCATCTGGAGGAGGGGGAGTTGATCTTTGAATATATCTGCAAACTACAAGAAACTGTAAAAATAAACAAGTTACAGTTTAAATGTTTTATTTAATCATGACTAAAACTGCACAAATAAACAAGTTACAAGATAAATATTTTACTTTTTTCATGAGTGTAAAATGTAGCAACTGCAGATGGGTTACTTCAGATCTAATTTTACAAGAGCTACTCAGACATAGCAGACACAATTAGCATGCAGATCACATCCTGCACAATAAGCAAGTTCAATTATTATTATAAATGTGCCATTTTAGTTCTGGCAGTTTTAATAAGACAACTGTGAGAATATAAATGAAATTGCAGGTTTTGTAACCCTCAACCATTCCATAACATGCTGAAACTAAGCAAGTTATCTGTGTAGTTCAAACAAGCTTTTAAATTGTGTTTAGAAGTTAGTTGTGCAAGTACTGAACACAGTCCAAAGTAGCAATATTTTTAACACATGTGAAAGTACTGCACAGAGCTATGCTACAAATGGCAAATATAATGTCATCTTACTGAAAAATAAGAAATCACTTTTTTAGTTTGAAAGATTAATGCGTGTGTGTGTGTGTGTGTGACAAAAGTAAGCCCTGAGTAACCTAACTAATGCAAATGAATTTCAATTATATTGGGAACTGCGGACAACTAATGTATTATACTTTACAGATAGAGAAAGCCAAAATTCTGCAGAAGGGGTGTTATTTAATGCTGAAGTATGGAGTATAAAGATGAAACAGTTAGTTATATGACGATGTCCTTTAACTTACAAAATTGAACATACTGTCTATAAATAATGGCATAACGATGTCCCTATAACTACAGTACATTATATTATTCTCTCTCTAATAGCATCTGTAGCTTAACAGATACAAGGTAATTTCTATACAAAACAAAAGAAGATCCACACACTGAGTTAATTTATGGGTACTATTAAAAATGAATAAATAAAAGCAATGTATTCTGTCCATGCATAGAGACACCTCAGTCTGAGGAGGTAAGGTAGAACAATAGGCATTACAAAGTGTAAAGTCATAACATCTTTTCTGCTGGGTGCAGGGTGAAAAATCCACATTAGCTTATATACTGTGCACCTAGTGCAGGTGTTCATACAGCAAGCAGCCATAATCCTGCAAGATGAGGCCGGCTGATTTCCTGCAATCATATTTTTTGTCTACCTTATAAATATTGTCAAAATATTATATCTTTCAAGATAATGAATCCATATCAGCCCAGATATTCGACAGTGAGCACAGGTTTGCCAGTGACAATCATAATACATAAGTGGGTATGTTTTTATGTAGTAGATGACAGTTTGCGTTTCTTCTCACTTTTTAAATATTACCAGCAGGGCATTTGCTATGTTTGGAAAGGGGAATCCATGCCAGCTTTCACACATGGCAGTAACAAGGTCTTATTATGGGCCTGAGCTTGAGAAAATTCTGACAGACAAGTCTTATCTAGTTGCCGTAATACAAGCAAAGAATGAATAAGACTTTGTGAGGACATTGTATGTGATTTGGATAGATAGGAAGACATCACAATACAAAAAAGGAGGTGGTGATGTCATTGTATAGCTCATTAGTCCTTCCTGCTACATTTCTTGACATAGATAGAATAAGGCACCTGCAGACTTTAACGTTGTGATTGTTAAAATCGAGACACACCACAATGCGCAGTAACAAACCACAACTTAGGTATGACAACTGCACCAACACACATAGGTTGTTGCTGTCCACTTAAAGACAACAACATAATAATGTTTAATGTTGTAATGTCTATGTAGCACACACTTTGCTCTCATCTCAAGGAGATTTTCTTGACATCAATGTTGAGAATACATAACAAAGAAGATTATAATTGGAAAGACCCAATCATAAATCTTTGTAGTACATGTACTACAAAAGTTAGACAAAAAATAAGGGAGAGCTAAATGTTTTACATCTTTGATATAACTACTTACCATTGCCAAACATACAATGGCTACCACAGAACAGCAGAAGAAAACACAAAAAGCTTTAAAGCAAGACAACAATAATAAAAAAACCTTCATTCAGCCAGAAAAGATGCTCAATAATGTGTCTAACATTTTAAAGTTATTTTTTTTCAGTTTCCAAAGCTATGTAGATTTAACAGTAGTGAAAAGTGCTTGCACTAGCATGACTAGTAGTTAACAGTAGTAAGGAGTGCTTGCACTAGCATGACTAGTAGTTAACAGTAATGAGGAGTGCTTGTACTAGCATGACTAGTAGTTAACATTAGTGATGTGTGCTTGATAAAAGCTTCTAGTGCATGGAGTGCCATGAATACACTAAAAAAAAAAGGTTAATTACATCCTGGTACAGTGTTGCTGTAGTGCGAGACCTGACCTTAACAATGCTTAGAGGGGTGCTTAACAATTATTTTGCACCCCCTACATGCCGCTAAGATTGCATCAGCACATAAAGTAGATAGCGCCATCCAGAAAAGAGCAGCAACAGGACAAGGAATGGTTTAGTTTCAACTCCCGTTTCTGCCTGCTGTCTACTAAAGTAAATTCACCCTTTTGAATACATAAGGAAGTTAACCACTTCCCCATTTTATTTTACCAGCTTTCAAAGCTGGCATAACACATAATTTGTTTTAAATCTCACTTTTGACTAATTTGTAGTACATGGAGCAGATAAATCTCCATGCATTACAAAGAATTATGATTAGATCTCTGATTGTAACACAATATTGTGTTTTCAACATAGATGCCAAAATTAACCTCCCAATCTCCACTCTTGAGGTGAATTTCTTGGCATCTATGTCTCAAACACATAATATGCTTGTTATGATCAGCAACCCAATCATAATCCTACATGTTAAGCACCTTTCTAATGCCAGAAAAGTGCTTAACAAGCCTGTCTTTTTTCAGATTTTAGAGCATAATTGCAGCACTCCATGCATTACAAGTTGGTTATTGGTTATGATCAGAGATGCATTCTTGATCCTCTATCTTACAATTTGTATTGTGACCGCATTATTATTGCTTGGTCACTACAAATTACATCGCTACACTACATTTATTGATAATAGGAGCTATCATCCCCTTATCTCCTCTGCTAACCAAACCCAGTACTGCAACACTTGCATAGAAAATACATATGTTAATACTCACTGCCCTCCAAAATTATCAGCATCTGAAATAAAAAATATGAACCATTGTCCTGTACTGACCTTGATCTGTATAGATTATATGATCGGAAAATCTATATGAAATTTAAAAGCAACATGCCTGCACAGCAAGTAAGTTGAGCAGTATCACATATATACTACAGCTAATATGCATCACTGTCCTCTTATTACTGTTAGCTGCTGATTTATTTGGTTACTACTGTTAACTACTGAGGTATTTGATGGTGCTAAGCTGTAACTGCTGTTCAGAACTCCTATATGTTTTGAGAGCTAGCTAATGTTCTAACTTACAAACTGCTTGTTTTTTTTATCTTGTTTTATGAAGGTAGAGCTTTAATTGTTGAATATCTGCCAGGCATCCTGCTAACTGTTTTGCAGAGGTTATTCATGTTCTGATTACATTTGTAAGCATTCCTACGGCATGTTACTGTACTTAGAAGACTTACAGGCTGGACTTTACAATTGATTTTATAGAAGGCTAAAGTGAATGCAGTTCATGTTACTGTTAGTTCATACTGAATAATATAACTCTAGAATTATTGTCCTAGAACAGCCATACTTTGCTTTGTGCATTATATCCTGTGTGTATTCACTGCTGAATTATACAGCTGTTATCACTGGACTTAGAGGCTATATGTTACTGCTGTTAGTCTGTGGGTTTACAGAGCTGATACTGTATGCAATGCAGTGGTGGCTGGTGACTTCAAATCAAAGGGGGGCTGCAGGAGACAGTTGAATAGGTGGGGCCAATGGTAAGGGGTGTGACCAACTATAAGGGGGTGGAGCTATGGTTAAACATCATATTATATTGATGGTAAAACACCTCACAGTATACCACTGGCTTAGGAAAAGAACTAAGAGACTAAGTAGAGACAACAAGGTCCTACCTTTAACACCATTACAGCAGACCCCCCCCCCATTTTTCTGGAGTGCCCAAATAATGGGACATTACATGCCTCAATCACCTTTTGCAGTAGTACTGTGTGTCTTGCAGATTGTTACACTGTCCAGGCTAAAGCCACTAAGTCTGAGACAAGACTTTCTCTCAAGGCATAAGCACAGACACAAATGACAGCCCTGTCAGCATGATTTTTATCAATAAGCAAAGAAATCAGCTAAAGGACTGGAGAGAAAATGTTATGACTAGTGGATTAAATAATCTGAGGAAGTACTGTTTTCACAGGCTGTGTATCTGGGGCCATGAGTCAGGCAGAAACAGAAGAGTTGTTAATTATTCATGTTTTTTTTAAATGAAAAACTAACCACATTCCTTGAGAAAGTCATGACTAAACTGAGCTGACAAAGCACACACAGGAAATCAGCTAATTCAGGAAATACAAACATAACTAATAGCTGGTAGTATGGCTCAAGAAACATGCATACAATCAGCATGGGTTCAAGTCTAACATGGGTCTATAATTCGTTAATATCATATTATTCAATTTCATACAAAGATTTTTCAGGAAAGGAATTGCATAATTCTGAAAACAAGCAAAACCAGAGTGGAACTAATGCATGTGGCAGGCTGTGCCATAAAACTGTGACATCCATTTATGCATGGCTTGACTAATCAGTACAACAGACTCTTTTCTGATTATTATTTCTAAGGCAAACTCCAAAACTAGGTAATTATTTTCCTTAACTAAAACAGTGGCCATATGTCCTTCACTGATTTATTTACCTTTTCCTTAACAAAACTGCTAAGGAAATCTACAATTACAGGTCTAAGTCTGGCTCAGCCTAAGGGGCTGGGAGCAGGGGTGGGGGATGTCAAATGGTGATTCACATCTACACTTAAGTGACAATTGTCAGTGATATTGAACAGCTTTCTCAGCTAATGTTTTAAGAAGGTGGTTATGTCAACCTTAGGAGACCCATTAGCATTATGTCTGTTATTTCTGCTACTCACATTTTCTAAGTGTTTACACTTCCCATTAAGACCATATTTATTTTATAAGAACATCTGCATAAAATAAAACACATTCAAAGAAGTAATGACTTTTGTAACCCACTTTTAAAATTTTCACGTGTAGAATCAGCCCCTAGTTTGCATGTAGCTTTCTTTAACACCAAAATAATCTATGTAACTATGTCAGCAGCATTTGTATAAAGTAAATAGTCACATGTTCTTAAAAATGTTTTTGTCTGTAACTGTTTTTTTTTATCTGTACTGAGTTGTATAGACTCACTGTACTGTCTTTTTTTTACCTATGTAATTCCATTGAATGGGTAGTAGTTACTAGTTAATAGAAAAAAATACAATTAGAATGGTAACTTTAAGAAAAAATTGTCAAATGTGTCAGATCTAATAAAATATAAATGGTGATGTACTGGGAAAACATTAAGACACTCAAATGATGTTCGAATGCCCTAAGACCCATTTTATATACACTCAGTCATTTATCTCTGCTTGTTCATTTTGCAGATGTCCTATCAGTTCACACTATCACAGTGCTTTTCTTCCAATGTGAATTATTTATTGTTTGGCTTGGCTCACAATTTTTTCATAGGTTCATAGGTATGTATTAGGCTAATGGCCTTGGAGCCTTTACAAGCCTAGCCCATAGAAGTGCCCTGGCATGGTGCCGCCCAATGTTAATCAGTGCCCAGTGTCTCTATTAAGTAGAGCCACTGGAGTGATCCTCAGGTGAGCTTTCTATTACCCAACCACTCATCAAGATTTCTCTTGAAGTGGGTCAGTGAGGTGCTCTGCTTGACATGTATGGGAAGTCTATTCCAGAGCATGGGCAGTCTCTGGGTGAGGAACCTGTCCTTCCACCATGTTCTATTGATTGTGCTAATGAGGTTGAGGCCTCTGGAGTGTGCCTTGTGCAAACTTCTTGGTCTTGACTAACACCCAGCACCAAGTGCTACTGGTCCAATTCCAATCCAGGTCCACACTAGAAGTGCTCAACTGTTCCACACCACAACTCAGGCTACCACAAACCCTCCTCTCTACTTTAAGTGTCACACAAAAGCCACAATATTCAACCCCAAAAGAAGACAGTTAAATACCACCAATGTGAAACAATCTTACACAAATATAAACAGATGATTAAACAAAACCAGTACTTACTGAATGTTTTCAGTGCCTAATACTGAAATAACTCTAAAATCGATATATTTTTCGATTTCATCTTACTTTTCATTAATTTTATTTCCCAAAAGTAGTGACATATCAGGTTACTTTGCATAGCTTTGGAAATTCTCTGAAATAAGGCCAGCGACTGAAAAGACATTTCATCTTGAGACAATACACCTTTGTATATGGATGGGTTATATGTAATACAATGCACTGAGATACACACTTGATATTCATATTACACATATAGACACACACTCACTCAGCAGGAAAGTAGGCATGTACCCTAACCTCATTTAGCTCTTCCATTCTCAAAAATAATGCATCATATTACTCTTACATGGATGTACTCTACTACTCTTAGAAATTCAATAGATTCTTTTCATACAGATAATTTACATTTGCACCCACGTGCAGTTTAGGGGGTTTCTACATCCCCATTAAATGATTACCTCTCTTTCTCTTCTCTTCCTGCTGTCATTTCTTTCATTCCACTAAATCAAATGCTCCCAATATTACTACACAGAAATTACTTACAAATAAATGTGCCCTCGATCTGCCTCCATTGTTTCTCAAATGCTCCCAATATTACTACATACAAATTACTTATAAATATAAAAATGCCCTCAATCTGCCTCCTTTGTTTCTTTCTCCACCTCAAGAAAATCAGGGTTTCAATTCAGCAGCACTTCAAACAAAATCCACTATACAGACCTTCCTCTCCAATGAAAACAAACACAATCTGCCAAAAAGAAATGCATAAATACCATCGTAAATGGTAAACCAGCAAAGGATGGCAGCCTCACCGTCAATATTCCAAGCATGCGCATAGAATCCCTCATTAATAAAAAAAAAAAAAAATTAGAAATCAATAAATACATACATACCAAGAACAGAACTTGAAGAGAGTAAAAAAAACTATATGTCACTCAGTCTCTCAGCTCTTGGTTAATTACTGTCTGTCAGTGATGTCCGATCACGACCTCCGTAATGCAATACAAACCAAACCAAAGTAACTACTGCTACTGAGTGCTATTTCTCACTCTTGTTTTCCCAGCACACAAAGTGCACGAAGAGAGGGAGAACCAATCAGTAGCCATCCAGCCATCCATGTCACGTATGTGACTGTGAACGTGGCAGTCCGATCCCCTTCCACTTCTATGCGGTTACAAACCGCATAGATTTCTGGGCATCAAACTGATGCCTTTTTATCCTTAATCTGGACTGCTTTTACAGCAGTCCAGATTTACAGAAACTATCTTTTTTTTAAACCTGGAACTTGCTGAACATGTGCAGTTCGAGTTCCGGGTTCCGGGACTTCAGCGAGTAAGTCGAACTGCAGTATACTACAACAGCAGTAAGTCATTTATAAATATAGAGAAAAGTACAGGCCCAAGTACAGACCCTTGGGGTACCCAGACTTTAACATACAAGGTTTCATCATTGGGTAAGTCTGAAACCAGAAAGTTGTATTTTTGCCAAAATTTAATCTAATTAGATTTTAGAGAACTAGAGTATGGTTCACAGTCTCAAATACTCTTTTGAGATCAATAAATGATCCAGCAGAAATTGGATCAATACTAATATTGTTATATAATGAGTTTGTGTCTGTTGTTAATGCTGCATTGGCACTAAAGGAATTACTAAAACCATGTTGTTGGCCACAAAGTAGTTCATAATTATTTATGTAGGTTAAGAACTGTTTATAGAGGATTTTTTAAAGTGAGTTTTGTAGTAGGACATAAGTTTGAGATGGGCCTGAAATCTTTAATGTCTGAAGGTTTAGGAACTTTAGGTAGGATTGACTGAGTGTTTAAATTTTGGAGGTACATTGCCAGCTGGGAGTGAAAGGATGAAAATGTGTGCAAACGGTTTTGCAATGTTGTTAGCAGCAAATTTAAAGAATTTAGGATGTAGAGTATAAATCTAGAACCAGATATGTTTAATTTGATATTAGTGCATTTTTTGTCTGTTTGACAGTGATGGCAATGAAGTGAAATGTGGCAGCATATTTTGCAAGTGGATAATAAAGTCTATGCTTATGCTGGAAAATGTCATCTCTCTCTCTCTCTAAACATATGTATATATATATATATATATATATATATATATATATATATATATATATGTTGTTTGTCTTTCAGCTTTTTCCCGGTAAGGGGTCACCACAGCGGAACTCTGTTCCACTAATGATTGACAGTAGATTTTTACGAAATGTCAAGGTGCCAGCTCAACACCCAATCTTCAACAAAGGCATACCCATTTACACACACATGTCTTTCGAACGCTACCCAACCGCAGGGAGGACATGCAGACTCCACACAGAAGGCACTCCCAAGCCAAGCCAAGAATCAAACAGGAGAACCTCTTGCTGTGAGGTAACAATGCTACCACCGCATATGGGTCTACTTTGGAAGCTCAAAGTTTCAAAACTTCAAACTTCATATGATTGAGACCATTTGAAACTTCAAACGGTTTAAATAGAGATTTCTGTACAGCATGGAATGGGAAATTTACTCTTCTCTTCATTGTAGTATGATCTTGGAGTTGGTATATTTAATTAGTAGGGGATATGGGGGGGTGCATGGGATCTTGCCCCCTGCATAAACGTAAAAAAAAATGTAGCTTTTATTTTTTTGTATTGAAGTTTCGAACTTTCAATACTTCAATATTATGGTCTCGACTATATGAAGTTCAAAGTTTTGAAAGTTCAAGCTTCCAAAGTAGATCCATATATATATTTATATATATATATATATATATATATATATATATATATATATATATATATATAGGATTATGTCAACTCACTACAATGTCTACAGCAAGAACGTCAACCACAAAAGATCAACAACAGAAATGCCAGCAGTCAACTTTGTATAAATGAAGAAAATCCTCATGTCATGCAACCAAAAAAGGAAAATAACATTGCTTTTTGCTTAGGGTGAAGACCCCTGCACACCCCACGCCCTTGCTAATTACATATACTGACTCCAAGATTGCACAGTCCCCAAGGAAAAGGAAAATTCCCCCACCTGGTAATTTTCGGTGTATCACACATGTTGACCATCTGCAGTTATCGACCAACTTTGGTCAACCATTTGGCTATTGGCATTATAGTGTGATGATGTAATTCAGTAGAACCACACACACACACACACACACACACACACACACACACACACACACATATATATATAAATGTGTATGTATATATATATATATATATATATATATATATATATATATATATATAGCTACAAATGTCAAAGGCAGATGAGTGTATGTATGCAGAGATGTTCATAAATGCTTAAATGATTGTCAGTTTATATATGAGTATTGCATAAAATTTGTTTAGAGATGTAAAGGAGTTTGGGTTTTACTTCACACTCTTTTCACAATACAGGGGACATCCATCTCCTCCAGCTTTGATTCTTCTGCTATTGTTATTTTATAGCTATATGTGTGTGTGTGTGTGTGTGTGTGTGTGTGTGTGTGTGTGTGTGTGTGTGTGTGTGTGTGTGTGTGTGTATATATATGTCTTTGCGCATATATTGTACACAATTGTATTGTAAACAGGCAGACCCATAATCCAAAGTCTATGCAGATTTTGTGCTAACTGTGTGTCCCTGATTTCAAACAAATATCCCTGATTTAAAAGGTTTTGCCCTTGATTTTCATATATGGACATTGAAAGCAATGGTTTCAAGATCAGCAACATCTGAATTTACACTGATTCCCAGACAAAATTTATTATCCTACATTTATGCACTATATTCTGCCTATTTCCCAAAATATGCTGGGAATTAAACTCATAAATGACCTCTACCGATAGGAAAAATAAATGTTGCTTGTAGTCTTATTTTGTTCCTACTTTTATGAAATAAAGAACAAGCACTGTACTATGTTGTTGCACTAAAAGGTTACATATACCTACCTTTTCCGGCATCCCTTTTTATCTCCAATAGCTGCAGATGTAGTATGTAAAGGGCATTACCAGAGGTGTAGATGGAGTGAGGTGAATGAGGTGGCTGCCCTGGGTGGCACAATTGGCAGATGCCAATGTTGCAGGTGTGCAGAACAGTCATTACCCACACGCTAGTGCTGTTAGCCCAGCATACTCATTGTAGTATATGTGTGTAGTAAGTAAAGGTGACGTACAATGCTAAGTATTTGTTATCCCTTGGTAGTGCATTACAATGTTGTAGAAATGCATAACAAACAGGTAATAAGGCTGAGATAATCATGTGTGTAAAAGCTACCACCGACATTAGAAGGCAGTAAAAGTGTGACAAAAAGGGTGAAGAAAAATGTTGGTGCTGCAAGTAAGAAGAAAATATTTGGCTGATTAAGATGGATGACTGGTGGTTGGGTGAATGAACTCTTGACAAAAATGAAGCTTTATGTTATTGAACCTCTCAAAAAATAATATTCAAAAGTATTTATGCTATAACTTGACTCAGCTTAAGGCAACTGAATCTAAAGGCAAAATAATGGAAGTTTTTGATAGCAGTATGTATGAACTTTTGGAAGTAACAGCTTTTTTAATCTATCAAAAACAGGTGAATGTTTCAAAACAGACTACAAATTTAACATGTAATTGCTATTGTTAAAGGGGACGTATTTAATAGTTTTTACACTAATGTACAAGTGATCAAGCCAATTACATAATACAACTTTTTGCCTTAAAACGAAACAAAGCAACATGATAATACTAATAGAATATCATGACTACTGTAACTGAAAACTGCAGAATCCAAGCACTCTGGATGTACAAGACATCATTCGTTACACAGTTACCGATAACGAATGCCTTTATACCCAGAGATGTACAAGATGTCACTCGTTACACAGTTACCGATAACGAATGCCTTTATACACAGAGATGTACAAGACATAACTAGTTACACAGTTACCGATAATGAATGCCTTTATACCAGGAGATGTACAAGACATAACTAGTTACACAGTTACCGATAACGAATGCCTTTATACCCAGAGATGTACAAGATATAACTCATTACACTGTTACTGATAACGAATGCCTTTATACCCAGAGATGTACAAGATATAACTCGTTACACAGTTACCGATAACGAATGCCTTTATACCCAGAGATGTACAAGTTATCACTCGTTACACAGTTACCTGTAACGAATGCCTTTATACCCAGAGATGTACAAGATATAACTAGTTACACAGTTACCTATAATGAATGCCTTTATATACAGAGATGTACAAGATATAACTAGTTACACAGTTACCGATAACGAATGCCTTTATACCCAGAGATGTACAAGTTATCAGTAGTTACACAGTTACCGATAACGAATGCCTTTATACCCAGAGATGTACAATACATCACTAGTTACACAGTTACCGATAACGAATGGCTTTATACCCAGAGATGTACAAGTTATCACTAGTTACACAGTTACCGATAACGAATGCCTTTATACCCAGAGATGTACAAGACATCACTAGTTACACAGTTACCGATAACGAATGCCTTTATACCCAGAGATGTACAAGACATCACTAGTTACACAGTTACCAATAATGAATGCCTTTATACCCAGAAATGTACAAGACATAACTAGTTACACAGTTACCGATAATGAATGCCTTTATACCCAGAGATGTACAAGACATAACTAGTTACACAGTTACCGATAACGAATGCCTTTATACCCAGAGATGTACAAGACATAACTAGTTACACAGTTACCGATAACGAATGCCGTTATACCCAGAGATGTACAAGATATAACTCGTTACACAGTTACTGATAATGAATGCCTTTATACCCAGAGATGTACAAGATATAACTCGTTACACAGTTACCGATAATGAATGCCTTTATACCCAGAGATGTACAAGTTATCACTCGTTACACAGTTACCTGTAATGAATGCCTTTATACCCAGAGATGTACAAGATATAACTAGTTACAGTTACCTATAATGAATGCCTTTATACCCAGAGATGTACAAGTTATCACTAGTTACACAGTTACCGATAACGAATGCCTTTATACCCAGAGATGTACAAGACATCACTAGTTACACAGTTACCGATAACGAATGCCTTTATACCCAGAGATGTACAAGACATAACTAGTTACACAGTTACCTATAACAAATGCCTTTATACACAGAGATGTACAAGATATAACTAGTTACACGGTTACCGATAACAAATGCCTTTATACCCAGAGATGTACAAGATATAACTAGTTACACAGTTACCGATAACAAATGCCTTTATACCCAGAGATGTACAAGATGTCACTCATTACACAGTTACCGATAATGAATGCCTTTATACACAGAGATGTACAAGATATCACTCGTTACACAGTTACTGATACCAAATGCCTTTATACCCAGAGATGTACAAGATGCCACTCGTTACACAGTTACCTATAATGAATGCCTTTATACACAGAGATGTACAAGACATCACTAGTTATACAGTTACCTATAATGAATGCCTTTATACCCAGAGATGTACAAGACATAACTAGTTACACAGTTACCTCTAACAAATGCCTTTATACACAGAGATGTACAAGACATAACTAGTTACACAGTTACATATAACAAAAGCCTTTATACCCAGAGATGTACAAGTTATCACTCGTTACACAGTTACCTATAATGAATGCCTTTATATACAGAGATGTACAAGATATCACTCGTTACACAGTTACCTATGATGAATGCCTTTATATACAGAGATGTACAAGATATCACTAGTTACACAGTTACCTATAATGAATGCCTTTATACACAGAGATGTACAAGATGTCACTCATTACACAGTTACCTATAATGAATGCCTTTATACACAGTGATGTACAAGATATCACTCGTTACACAGTTACCTGTAATGAATGCCTTTATAGACAGAGATATACAAAACATCATCAGTTACACAGTTACCTGTAACGAATGGCTTTATACACAAAGATGTATAAGACATCACTATTTACACAGTTACCTATAGTGAATGCCTTTATACAGAGAGATGTACAAGACATCACTCTTTACACAGTTACATATAATGAATGTCTTTATACACAGAGATGTACAAGACATCACTAGTCACAAAGCTACCTATAACAAATGCCTTTATACAGAGAGATGTACAAGACATCACTCATTACACAGTTACCTATAATGAATGTTTTTATACAGAGAGATGTACTAGACCTCACTCATTACACAGTTACCTATAACTAATGCCTTTATACACAGAGACGTACAAGACATCACTAGTTACCTATAATGAATGCCTTTATACACAGAGATGTACAAGACGTGATTAGTTACACAGTTACCTATAATGAATGCCTTTATACACAGAGATGTAAAAGACATCCCTAATTACACAGTTACCTATAATGAATGCCTTTATACCCAGAGATGTACAAGTCATCACTAGTTATTCAGTTACCTATAATGATTGCTTTTATACACAGAGATATATAAGACATCCCTAGTTACATAGTTACCTATAATGAATGCCTTTATACACAGAGATGTACAAGACATCATTAGTTACACAGTTACCTATAATGAATGCCTTTATACAGAGCAAGTCCTCAATAGTTCATTGTGATGAAACACAAGTGTGGTGGTGACAGATGTACAAGATATCACCAGTTATACAGTTACCTATAATAAATGCCATTATACACAGAGATTATGCAAGACATCACCAGTTACACAGTTACCTATGTCTTTATACACAGAGATGTACAAGACATAACTAGTTACACAGTTACCTATAATGAATGCCTTCATACACAGAAATGTACAAGACATAACTACTTACACAGTTACCTATAACAAATGCCTTTATACACAGAGATGTACAAGACATCACTAGGTACACAGTTTCCTATAACAAATGCCTTTATTCACAGAGATGTACAAAACATCACCAGTTATACTGTTATCTGTAACAAATGCCTTTATACACAGAGATGTTCAAGACATCACTAGTTACACAGTGAAGGGACTTTATTATATGACCCCAGAGGGATAAAGCTAGTCAGGCTGTAATCCAAATTTCTATATACAATAGATTAAAAGCACATAGAAAGAGCTATGGGCCCTGACCAAAACTTTTTTTTTATATGACCTGGCACTGCTAAGTAGAAAGCAGTCTTAAACAAAAGGTGCAATAGATAACAAATTGGTGCAAATCTTTGATGTTAAGTTGTCAATCTCACCTTCATTCTTGCTTGATGGGTTCGGAGCCGATCCCTCGGCTCCGACTCGGCACTTGCTAAGCTCGAGAGTCACTTTTACCAGCTCGAGGCAGCCCCATATCCCATGATGCAAGGCGGTAAGTACCCAGATCTCGTTTGCCGCTTCGCTTATGAGGTCCTCCTTTTACCAGCTCCTGGTAAGTGATTCACTACTTTGATATTTTAGCCCCTTTTTGCTAAAAAACACTTAATTTTTAGTTTTAAGTTAATTATATAGATTTTCTGACAGAAAATTCCCTGTCTCTACTAATTTTTTTAGTCAAACTTTACCCATCCCATCCCCCCCCTGTTAGGGTGTGTGTGTGTGTTTTTTCTAGTAATACCTTTTGGTATTTTATTTAATTTAATTCTTTGACTGGTGTGTGTGTGTGTTGTGAAGCACTATGTCAAAGGAGAGGGTCTCAGGCTTTAAGAAGTGTGACTCGTGCTGTCAGAAGATGTCTCTGACAGACGGTCACACTTCTTGCCTGTATTGCCTGGGGCCTCTTCACCTGCAGGACTCCTGTGCTATATGTCATTCCTTCAGCCAGAGAGTCCTGCAGGAGAGAAGAAACAAACTGATTCTTAGGGGCCTTCTTAAGCCGGAGGGCTCTCTGGCTAAGTCGGCTCCATCTAAATCAGCCAAATCTTCCAAGGCCCAGGCTTCTGTGTCTAAGCCTGCGGCCTCGGCTCCGACTCGTTCTGAGTCGAGATCGGCTCCGGCTGGACCGATTCTGGCTTAACTAAGCCTTCGGCACCGATGGCTATCGGTCCCGATTCTGCATCGACCACTCGTGTCGGCTCCGATCGGTTCCGACCACCATGTGGCACAGGCATCGGTGTCGGCTCCGATCGGCTCCGACACTGTTACTTTTGTGGCTGTATCGGCTCCGGCTGGAGCCGATGCATCGAGGCTTCCTGTCGGCTCCGATAAGTCTTCGGCTCCGACAGGATCTATAGTTTCATCGGTTCCGATGGCTCATTCCAGGAAGAGGTCGAGGTCTCCTTCCTTGGAGCCGATACTCTCGGCTCCGGCTTCACCTCTCCTTTCGGAACGGAGCCATCGGAGCCGATCTTCAAGGTCATCCAGACTGTCAGACCATGACCTAGAGAGTGGTCAGCAGATTACTTAAGTCACAGGCACTGGCCCAAATGTTACATAGTCCGTCTCAACAGACGACTGTTGGTCCACACCCCGTTACAGTTCCTCCTTCAACTCTACCCCAGAGCTTGGAGTTGGAGTCTTCGGGAATGATTACTGCTACGGCTGGAGGACAGATACCCCCTTCTGTTCCTTCAGCCTCTACTCTTATCTCCTCTTCGAGACCTTCCTTAGAGGGATTCGGTGGCCGGGCTTCCATGGTCTCCTCCGAGGGGGTGAGTGGCATCGGACCCTTGGCCGAACCCGCTCTTCCCCTTGGAGCCTTGGCCTTGGTGAGCTCGGCTCCGACATCTGCCTCGGAGACTTCCCTTTCGGTGGTCCCTGGAGTTCCTAGTTCTTGAGCGGGTTCTCTCGGACCTGCCTGGGAGGGGAGCATTCGAGGTGATGAAGAGTGTGCTGGCCACTGGTATCAGTCAGCAGTCTGTTCCCGTAGCTCCTCCCTCTATAGTGCCTGTTGACATCTCTGCCACTTCTCTTGCTAAAGGACCCAGAGATCCTCCGCCTCAGGTTTCCCCATTGGGAATTTCCCCTCTTCCGAGGATTCTCCTGATGTTTGGGAGATCCTCCTAGGAAGAGGACTTGTAAGAGGAAACATGTAGACTCCCGAGTCTGTCACTTCAGATACTGACTTTGATGAGTCAGAGGGATCCCCTAGATCCCCCTCTGAGGATGTCTCCTTCTCAGACATCCTAGAACTCCTTAAACAGAGGGGAAACTGGCCCACCAACAATCCCTCTGAGGATGAGTCAGTATACCTAGAGGCGTTTGGATCTCGGCCCTCCACCTTCTGGGTGTCTCCGCCTTTCGACCCCCTTATGCAGGTTATTGCCCAAAAGGCGTGGGCAGCTCCTGACTCTGTAGAGCCAGTCCCTAGGAGGCCTTCAAAATTTATCACTGCCCGGGTGACAAGCAATTCCTCACTAAGGGTGTCCCCGCTGATGCCATGGTGGTGGCTGCGGCCACCAAGAAGGAACTTGCAGATCCTTCCGTACCCATCCATCCTCCTAATAAGGACTCTAGGACCATGGATAGGTACGGTAAGCGGATGTTTTCCTCAGCGACCTTTGCTATGCATTCGCTGAATTACCTATGTCACTTCACCAGACTCCAGAGGGATATCCTTAAGGAGCTGGGTGAAGTAGTACAGGATCCTACAGCTGCAGGAGCTCAAGAAAAGATTGCTTCGCAGCTAGGAACCCCTAATTCCATTGCAAACTCCTCCATGCGGCTAATATCATATGCTGCTGATGCAGCGAGTAGAGCCGCAGGTACAGGTGTGGCTCTTAGACGCCAAGCCTGGATGTGGCTATGTGACTTTGCAGATCCCTTCAAGGCGTCCTTCACAAATTCTCCCTTTGATGGGTCAGCTTTGTTTGGCCCTCAGGTGAAGGAAACTTTGACCAGGTGCGAACAGGACGGCAAGACTCTTTCTGCTGTAGGAGTCCATTTTTCCACCCCTTCTAGACCTTATCCCAAAGGACAGAAAGGTGGAAAAATGTGGTTCCGTAAATCCCAAGGAGTCACGCCGGATTCACGTGGTCAGTTTACCCCTAGAGGCAGAGGGGTAACAACAACAGGCGCTCTAGAGGCAGAGGGGTCCAAAAACCAGGGAAACAGAGAGCCTCTCTGACAAGCCCTTTCAGCATCCCTGAGATGTTGCCTGGCTGTCCCTCCTTGGAGGCAGTCGGGAAGATTATCACTGTACCCAGAAGCCTGGCATTCCCTCACTCAAGACAGATGGGTACAGTCGATCATATCCAAGGGTTACATAATTCCTTTCGAGGAAAGTCCTTTCCCCTCAAATTCCCTTCCAGATGTACCACCGGTCTAAGGGAAATTGCAGAGTTAGAAGTCTCAAAACTACTGCAAAAGAGCCATTCAGCCAGTTACAACAGACCATTCAGAGCCGGAATCTACTCAAGGTTCTTTTGGTCCCCAAAAGACGGGAGACTGGAGACCAATATTGGATCTCAGCAGACTCAACAAGTCTGTGAGGAAGACAAGATTCGAATGGTCACTCTTCAGTCAATTCTGCCCTTCTTACAGAAGGACAACTGGATGTGCTCAATAGATCTTCAGGATGCGTACTATCACATCAAAATTCACAGACGCTCCAGGAGATTTCTCCGCTTTCGGCTGGGGTCCAGTCATTTCCAGTTCAGAGCCCTGCCCTTTGGTCTCACTACAGCCCCCAGAGTGTTCACCAAATGCATGGCAGTGGTCACGGCTCACCTGAGACATCAAGGATTCCAGGTGTTTCCGTATCTCGACGACTGGCTCCTGTCAGCCACCACCAGGCATCAGCTTATGCAAGCCAGGGATTACACAATAAATCTTTGTTTTCATTTGGGCATCTCAATCAACTTCGAAAAGTCATCCTTATCGCCCTGCCAGTCTATTACCTTCATAGGCGCAAACTTAAACACTGTTCGGATGTCAGCTACCCTTACAGATCAAAGAGTTTCAGACATTCAGAGTCATGTCAGGATCATTCTGGCCAACAAGAAAGTACAGGCCAGAATGGTTCTAAAGGTATTAGGCCTCATGGCTGCGTCCATTACTCTTCTTCCCCTGGCTCGATTCTACATGCGCCTTCTTTAGTGGATGCTGTTCACACAGTGGTCATACCAGCAACTTCCAATGCGTCACCAGATTCTGGTGACACAGACTTGCAAAGATCATCTTGCTTGGTGGATCACATCTCCTCAGGTTCACCAAGGCAGGTACTTTGTACCCCCATCCCTGATAGCCACTGTCACCACGGATGCCTCCCTGATCGGGTGGGGGGGTCATTATCAGGGCAGGATGGTTCATGGGACGTGGCAGCTGTTCGAGTACCATCTGCACATAAATGTCCTGGAGATGAGAGCAGTGCTTTTAACGTTGCAAGCCCTCAACGACTTTCTTCCCGTAGGGACAATTGCAGTCCACACAGACAACATGTCTGTAGTTTGGTATATCAACAAACAGGGCGGAACCAAGTCCTACCCCTTGTGTCGAGAAGCGCTCAGACTATGGCAATGGGCGATCTCCTCTCATCGGTTTCTGGTAGCAACGCATATCCCTGGGAAAACCAACATTGTAGCGGACAGATTGAGCAGAGCTATTCTCATGCCTCACGAGTGGTCTCTCAAGCAATCTATAGCGGAAGAGATTTTTCTGGAATGGGGTCGTCCATGTTGCGATCTTTTTGCTACTCCCCAAAACAGCAAATGTCCAGACTTCTTCTGCCTCTTCCCTCTATCAGGCCATCCCCCCAGAGAGGCTCTGACCCAGGATTGGCCCCAGGGACTTCTTTATGCCTTCCCTCCATTTCCTCTGATCCCTCAGGTTATCCAGAAAGCTACCGTTTCGAGAGCCAAATTGATTCTCATTGCCCCTTACTGGCCTCGACAAGTTTGGTTCCCGTTCCTCCATCATCACCTTTTGGTGCAGCCGTGGCATCTGGACCCAGTGCCAGATCTTCTGATTCACCAATCGGGTCAGCTGCACCGGTCTATCCCTTCTCTCAACCTCACAGCATGGTTGCTCCACTTCCTTCCTTAGCCAGGCTTCCTTTGATCTCTAACCCAGTTAGAGACATCTTAGTAGCTTCGCTAAAATCCTCTACCAGGAGGATTTATACAAGCAAATGGAAACGTTTCTCTTGTTGGGCTAAGGCCAAGAATATTGATCCTTTTACTGCCCCTGTTCAGGCAGTCCTGGACTTCTTAGCAGAGATTTTTCACGCAGGCTCCTCTTTTTCCACAGTCAGAGTTCAACTGGCTGCTATTTCCAATTTTCATGTCGGGATAGCAGATCATAATATTATGTCCCATAGGCTCTGCAGGGCCTTCTTGAAAGGAATTTTCCTACTAAAGCCTCCAATCAGGAATCCTCCTCCTCAGTGGGATCTAAATTTAGTGCTGACATCCTTGATTCTTCCCCCCTTCGAGCCAGCTGTTTCTTGTTCCCTGAAATTTCTTTCTTGGAAAACTTTATTTCTAGTGGCTATTACATCGGCCAGGAGGGTGTCTGAACTTCATGCTCTTTCGGTTCGACCCCCCTATTTGGTTTTTCACAAAGACAGAGTATCTTTGAGAACTAACCCAACCTTTTTGCCTAAGGTCGCTTCAAAGAACAATTTGAATCAATCCATTGATCTCCCTGTATTTTTCCCAAACTATTCAGATAGAGCTGAACAAAAGCTACATTATCTTGATGTCCACCGTCAACTTAGATATTATTTGGACAGAACAAAAAAATTTAGAAAATCTGATCAACTTTTTGTTTCCTATGCGGATAATAAAAAGGCCTTCCTGTTTCTAAAGTGACTTTGTCCAGATGGCTTTCTTCGGTCATCTCTGAAATTTATCTGCTCATGGGAAAACAGCTGTGCTCAAAACCTAAAGCACATTCAACTAGGAGCTTAGCTACTTCTACAGCTTTTCAAGCTAGTCTTCCTTTAGACACTATTTGTGCAGCGCCACTTGGGCCACTCCTCACACTTTTGTTTCCCATTACAAATTGGACTTGGCCTCCAGGGACAGAGCCAGTTTTGGCTCTACAGTCCTCAAGAGTTTGTTCCATTGAGCCACCCAGGATAGAGGTGCTAGGGACGCGGTCCCATCAAGCAAGAATGAAGGCGAGATTGAGAAGTTATGTACCTACCATAACGTTCCATGTTAGTTGTCTTCTCTCGCCTTCTTTCTTGCGACCCTCCCTCCTTCCCCCTGGCCTGGACAGACCTTGTTATAAGAAATTATTATGCTGAAGACCATTCAGACCTGGTCCTTCTTCCATCTGTAAGTTTTCTTTCTTCCTTTGGGAAGTATTTTATGCTTGGTGCTATTGCCCTTTGTCATCAAACGAGATCTGGGTACTTACCGCCTTGCATCATGGGATATGGGGCTGCCTCGAGCTGGTAAAAGTGACTCTCGAGCTTAGCAAGTGCCGAGTCGGAGCCGAGGGATCGGCTCCGAACCCATCAAGCAAGAAAGAAGGCGAGAGAAGACAACTAACATGGAACGTTATGGTAGGTACATAACTTCTTACTCTCGATGATTGTCACTGTTGAAGTGACACCCCGACTCCATGTGCAAAAATAGGAAAAAAGAAAGGTGCTGTGGATGGACGGGTGGATACCAAATATATATTTATGTATTTATGAGAGAGAGAGATAATATATATATATATATATATATATATACATATATATATATATATATATATATATATATATATATATATATATATATAGAGAGAGAGAGAGAGAGAGTGAGATAATATATATATATATAGGTCTACTTCACATCACCTAAATCTCAGTTGACTGACTTTCATTTGACTGAGACCAAATCACCTAATTTTCAAAATACTGAAAACTTATTTGACTGAGTCTCATTTCACCAAAAGCTTGCAATGCTAAATTTCAAAAGACTAAATTTTAAACCAAAGACATACACACTTACAACACTAATGACTACCTCTTTCCAGAATTTAAAAACTACTTACTTACCCTCTTAACAGAAACCAGACAATATAAAACCATACTATACATCCCAACTAACTATATGTACTAATTCCAGGATCGCACTACAGTGGAGAAAAGGGCATATACCTTGTACTTGCCTTACAGTATTCTCTACACTGCCACTACTACTGGTAACATAATACACATCCACCATATTACTTTAGATACTTCCCATCAAAATGTAAAGAAACATGCCCACATTTAGAAACACTAGAACACTATTTTCTACATGACTATCAGTATTCCGACAGTCAGCACTGTAAGTTACAGAAATACTTTTTATCACAAACAAGACACAGGTGAAAGGAAACCCACATTATGTCTATGGCTTACAATTCAGTAAAATGAGATTCAGTCAAATGAGTTTTCAGTATTTTGAAAATTTTTCTCAGTCAAATGGAATTCAGTCAAATGAGATTTAGGTGATGTGAAGTACACCCATATACATATATATATATATATATATATATATATATATATATATATATATATATATAGAGGGAGGAGACAGAATTAGTAATAATGACTTATGAATTTACAGTAAGAACTTACAGTACCATTATGTCTATTGTTTACTAGGATGGGGCGATTCCTCAAGATTGGAGACATGCGCTTATTAAACCTCTCTTTAAGGGAAAGGAGAGTAGGACAAACCCAATGTCTTACAGACCCTTAAGTCTACTTTCATATTGTGGAAGAATAATGGAGAAGGTAGTATTGGATACGTTGCTGCCAGAACTGGAAAGTTTGGGACTTGAAACCATATATCAGCATGTACATGTTGAAAATAGATATATTACCACCTGTAGCATGATGTTCTATAACAATATAATAACAGCTATGAATGGAAAATTGTGCTGTGATGTAATTTATATAGATTTAACTTCAGCATTTGACAGGGTCATACACAAAACACTGATCAGTAAATTAGAACAACTAGGTATCGACTTACACTTGATAAGATGGATAGCTGCATGCCTTACAAATAGGACATGGCAAGTATCATACAGCAATTGGACAGGTGATATTCTTGGTTGTAGTCAGGGTGTCCGACATGTCTCTGTCCTAGGCCCTTATCTGTTTAGATTGTATCTTTCAGACCTAGATTTTTCATCTGAGGTGTTCTATAGTCTATATGCCGATGACCTGAAATTGGGTAAACTGGTTACATGCGTTACAGATATGGCATGCCTACAAAAAAAACTTGACTAAATTGACCATTTGCACACAGGAGAATACTATGCTGATAAATACATCAAAAACTAAGCATATGAGATTTGGGAAACATAAATTGAAAGATGAATATTTAATACAGCACACAGTGATTGAAACTGTAGATTCATTTAGGGACCCAGTTATATGGGTAGATCCAGCTTTGAGTTTTTCTAATCATATTAACCAATTGCTTAATGATAGTTACAGAACTATAGGTTGTATAAAAAGATTCATAAAGTCTAAGAAATCAGAAATGATGAAGTCATTGTCTGTTAGTTACATTAGACACAACCTTGAGTATGGAATAACAGTATGGAAACCTTATAAGAAAAAAAGCATGAATAAACTGGAAAGAGTACAGTGGGGATATAAGAGAAAACTTGTATTAGTATTGAAGAAGGGTTACGCCCGAAAGCTCTGCTTTTTATTAAATTGGTTTTCTCTGCAAGTTTTCTCTTTTGAGTTCATGTTTTGCAGCTGGTTTTACTTGTACAGTGGGGATATACCAAGGACATCCATGGATATGAAAATGTAAGTTATTATGAAAGACTAAAATACCTGAACTTGTAGAGGGTCTCTTATAGATATCTAAGAGGAGATCGTATTCAAGTATATAGGGGATTTAGAGAAAATTACCTCTGGGAATGTTTGGGGTTATCAAAAAGATGTAGAGATTGATCAGACAATCTATGTAGAAGATTTTATAGGAATGAGAAGTGTGCTAATTGGTTCTTTGAGAGAGCAGCTGATGTATGGAACAGACTGCCAAATTAAATTAAAGCAAGTACTAGTTTAGATATTTTTACGTATACCACCACCAGCTTATACCTCTGCATCCACAAGAATGTAGATCTGCATCACAGGAACATATTCATATCAAATTTACAGTCTTTTTATTTTATTTTATTTTTATTTTATTTATTTTATTTTACATTTGGTAAAGGCCCTGGGAGAAAAACTCCAACAAGATAGAAACATTCAAAATATCGTTACAAGGTAAATGAAAGGATTAATAAAAAATAGAACAAGTAATTATTACATACTAAAGATATTTACACTTGAAAAAAACAACAGTAAAAATATTTACACTTAAAAAAGCAACAATAAAAATGTAGCACAGTAAGATTCTTTATGAACTCAATGTTTCCTAATTACAGTGAATGCACGTTCACAGTGGCCAGAAGTCATGTGTATGGGGTCAAAAATGTAGGAAAACTCAATATTTTAGAATACATAAGCCCACTTTACATGATAAATGCATAAATATAGCAAAAAGAAGTGGTACAGATTGTGCATATAATAGTCCTTGAGGGGTTAGATTATTAGGGTCTTTCTGATGCAATAAGCACCTTGCCCAAAGCAAATGGTGTGCAGCCCCTGTTACTGTATATTATCTTGATGAGAAATTTTAAATGTATGTCTGACATTTTAGTATCAAATACCCTTTGTCTAGTGTTCGCCTAAATTGTTGTTTTTTTGTCTTGCTTCTTCTTGATTAGCATGTGCTATGCTAACTTTTAGTTGTGTTGCTATGCTTTTGGAAAGAGAAAATAAACATGCCCCTAAATTATTCCCATAGCCATTCAGCCCATTGCTCAAAATCAGGCATGTTCTGAAACAGTGGCGTAGTTTATCCCATTGTGGGGCATGATTTGGTAACTTAGCACTCTCTCTGTGACTGAGGTGGCAGTTACTACAGCTGATTCTTTATTTTCAGACTAAACTTTTTCTTGTGCCTGGTTTTGTTGTTCTAATTTATCCTGCTGTGCCTGTCAGATCTGATTCTAGACTTTTTTTGAAGATTTTGAGTCCTATTTTGCAAATTCCCTGATGTATGCAAAATGTTAGCAACAGTTGCATCCAAAATCTGTTTTCCATTTGTTAAGTACAACTTTACAGGGATGTAAATCCAAAGCTCCTATTCCATTGCCACAGTCACCTGTTCATGAAGTTTTTGTAAAGTTTTTTAGGCCCATGACTTATCTAAAGAACCTGGGTGGCCATGGTGGTGCAGTGGTTAGCATTATCAACTTACAGCCAGAGGTTCTCTGGTTCAATCCTCAGCTGGGGTGCCTTCTGTGCAGAGTCTTTCTCTTCAAATCTCAGTAATACATTACTAAGGATCTGGTGTGATATATACTACTGCATCTTTACAGAACATTACCTTTTTGTATAGGACTTTTCAGACTTTTACTTCTTAGTTCATAGGTTCATAGGTTCATAGGTTCATACTAGGCTATCTGCCCTAGGGCATTTATAAGCCTAGCCAGAGTGTGTTTGGCTTTCACCACCCATTTTAAATTAATTTTGCTATGCCCTTTTTCGAGGTTAGTATACTGTGCCTCTGTCTAACAGTGACACAGAAGTGATACCCGGGGTAAACCTACGATCTCCCATCCACTCATCAAGATTCCTCTTGAAGAGAGTCAATGAGGGACTCTGCCTAACCTGGACTGGGATTTTATTCCAGAGTGAAGGGAGCCTCTGGGTTATGAATCTGTCCCTCCAGCATGTCCTATTTATTTCAGTGATGAGGTTCAAGTCTCTCGAGCGCGTAGCTCAATGGGATTTGGATTTTCTGAGGTGCAGCATGTCCTTATACGTCAGGCACAGATCGCCTCTGAGCAGGCAGTATGCCACTGAGTAGAGCTGGAGTTTCTTTAACCGGGCAGCATATGGCATCTGTTTGAGCCCTTTGATCCTCTTGGTGAGGTACTTTTGGGGTCTTTCCAGTTGCTGCAGGTGTCTGTTAAGGTACATCCCAAAAGGGGCATTGTACTCAATTATGGGCCTGATGAGGGATGAGTAAAGAGGCACGATGACCTCCCCTGATCTAGATGTGAATCCCTTCATGATTAGGTGGGCTATATAAAATGTTTTTCTAACCACTTTGGCCACATGGTTGTCAAATGAGAGATTGCTATCAACTTGGGTCCCCAGGTCCCTAATTACTTCTTCTGTACTTAATGGATTACCACCTATGTGGTAATTTGTGGGCACTTTGTTTTTGCCAAAGGGGATGACTATACACTTTTTGGCGTTTAGCTTGAGGCCATGGCTCTGGCACCAGTTGTCTGTTTCTATGAGACTCTTTTGGAGGATGCTTGTGTTGGCTGGAGAGTCGATTATGGCGCCCAGTTTGCAGTCATCTGCGAACTTGGTCAGCCACAGTCCTTCCATGTTGGCCCGTACCTCCGAGAAATATATACCGAACAAGAGAGGTCCCAGGACTGAGCCTTGTGGGACACCACTTGTAACTGGTTTGGAGTCTGACATGGCTCCCCCAATTCTAACCATGTGGGTTCTGTCCTTGAGCCAGTTTGCAACCCATCTAGTGACATAGGGGTTTATATTTAAGCTGGTGAGCTTATCTATAATGCCCGAGTGGGGTATTGTATTGAAGGCTTTTGCAAGGTCCAGGTAGGCTGTGTGGACCACCTTCCCCTTGTCAATGGCCTTGGTGACTGTTTCAAAGAAATCAACCAGGTTTAAGAGGCAGGATCTGCCCTTAACAAAGCCGAACTGGGTAGGATCCAGTGTCTGTAGGTCCCCAATATCTTTATTTATGAGGTCCATGATAATCCTTTCCATAGCTTTGCAGACCAAGCTAGTCAGGCTTATGGGGCGATAGTTTCCAGGATCCGTTGAGGCACCACCTTTGTGGAGAGGGACCACTGTTGCTGTATGCCACTCTTTAGGTACATATCCTGTAGTAAGGCTGAGATTGAACAGTAGTTTTATGTTTGGGTTTAGCTCTTCTTGGAGTTCATGTAGGACACAGCCCGAGACACTGTCTGGTCCCATTGATGCTGTGTTTTTTGCTTTGGAGAGGGTGGCTCTTACCTGAGCATCTGAGATGTCAGGGGGGCAGCACTCTGCTGGGATAGATATTTGCCCTTTTGGTGGGGAGGGAGGGGAGAAGTTTGCGCTGAACCTGTCGGCTAGGATGTTGGCAATGTCTGTGGGTTCAGTGTATTTTTTGTCATTTTGGACTAATTCTGAGCATATCTGGGAATTCCTACCAAGGTTCCTAACATAACTAAAGAAAGCCTTGTGATTATCCTTAGTGTCCTGTGCAATTTTTCTCTCTAAGCTGGCTTTAGATGATTTTATGAGTGCTCGTAGTTTTTTGATAATACTGATCAGAGATGCTTTCCCTTTTTGGGATTTTGCTCTATCCTGTAGTAGCTTCCTCCTTCTATTGTATAGTTTGTTTATGGCTGGGGTCCACCAGACAGGACGTCTGCCTTTGGAGGATTGGGTCTTGGTTTTATTTGGGATTGCATGATCCATGCATTCCTGAAGGTGCTCATAGAATGCATTTATAAAGGATTCTGCAGTCTGGGCTGTATTTTCCACAGGCCCTGGGGCTTTGAAGGATTCCACCTCGGTTTTGAGGAGTGTGAAATTTGCTTTAGAGAAGTTTTTCACTGTGGTTTTCTGGGCAGGGGGTGGGGCCGGGATGTGAATATCCAGTAAGATTAGTTTATGGTCTGCTCTTACCAGTGAGGGATGCACTTCTGGTCTGGAGCATAGAGTCCCCATGTTGGTGATGATCAGGTCCAGTATGTTTTCCCCTCTTGTGGGAGTGGTAACAAGTTGTTCCATAGCATTTGAGTTTATAAATTCTAGGAACCTTTGGGCTATGGTGTTGGAGCTAGAGTAATGCTCCCAGTCTATGTTTGGGTAGTTGGTCGCCCAATATAATGGTGTTTGGAGAGACCTTCATATTTTCCAGTGTATTCAGGAAGGCCAAGTGGGGTTCCTGGGTTTGGGGGGGTGGTCTGTTGCAGGCTATAAACTGGAAGGCAGTTTTACCCACTGTTAGTTGCACATGGATAGTCTCTGATGCTTCGTGCTGTGCCACCAACCTGGAGGTTTGGGTATCTTTGATGAATATTGATACTCCCCCTCCTTTTGTGGTTCGGTCCAAGTTTTGGGCCGAAAAGCATGGTATGAGGTATAAACTGGTAGTGCTGGGGTGCTCTCGGGAGCTTTGAACCAGGTTTCTGTTACTGCAAAGATATCGATGTTCTCCATGCTAAAGAGAGTTTTGAGTGCGTGCATCTTGAGGTTTAGACTTCTGGCATTGAGTAGCATTACTCTTAGTTTCTTATCCCTTGTGATACCTATGGAGGTGGGTTTGTCTTTTGAGCCTTGCCTAAAAAAGGCACTATGGGGGTAGCAAGAGCCTTTGCCAATATCCAAAAGCCCAGGGGTGACAGGCGCAAGCTGTCCCTAGCGAAGCATCATGGCTTGTCGAGCATGTCATCCCAGGCTAACAGGCATTGGATCCCCTTTGAATGACACCAATACTTAAGCCAATTGTTGAAATTGATCATCTTGTCTTCATATTGTGGCATCATTCTTGGTGAAGGTAAGATGCTACTCAAGGTCAGGGTCATACTGGCCTGGGCTACATGCTCAGAGAGCTCCTCTATGTCTCTTTTCATGTAGTCCAGGGAGGTATGTCTCAGGTCATTCACACCAGCATGGACAATGACTGAGTCATATTTGTACTTGCTTTGGAGTGATCTGAGTGCTTGTGTTATGTGGTGGATCCTAGCGCCCGACAGGCAGCTCACCGTGACCCTCTCCTTGTTCAGCCTGGTGAGCGGGACGTCAGTGTGCCTAACGATAGAGTCACCTATTACAAGTGTATCAGGTGTGTTGTTTAGCCTTAAGGGCTGTGACTGTTTGGCACACTGGCTTTGTGAGGTATGTGTTGCACGTGCTTTGTTTTGGGGTAGCGGTTGCTTGGGTGTCTGCTTTGGAGGTCTCTGCTGCTTAGGCAGATTTTTATTTAGAGCCTCGGAGTATGTTTTTGTGTGTTTATGTGTTTGCTTTGCTGTTGTGGTAGGTCTATGTGAGACTGGAATTGTAGTGAGTGTGGTTTCCTTCTCCTCCTGACTGGTTACACCAGTACTGAGTTGAGAGAGCTTAGCCTCCAGTTTGGCTATATGGTTGCATCTCTCACATGTGTTGGAATTTGTTGGGAGGAGGAGAGGATTGTCTGTGTACATGAGGCAGTTGTAACATTGCCTCAAGATTCCCAGATTCACCAGCTGGACCGGAGAGGAGATTGACGACTGACCTTTGGACATGCTAGAATAGTATTGGGAATTCCTTTATAATTGAAAAAAGGGCCAGTGGGAAACAAAGTACTCAAGGGGAGTTTGTGAGGGTGTAGTGCTTTTAATTTTTTAGTGCTGACTTATATAATTGCTTTAGTGAGCAAGTGCCAGGCAACTTAAATGCAATGTGTTACAGGTAACTTAAATGCAAAAATGACAAACAGTAACTTTTTTTCAAGTGAAATAAGGAAATAAGTACAGTAAACAATGCAGATATCACTAGGGATCCACAGAAGCGCTGAAAAGCCGTGTTTTAGGTGGAATTAGCGTTTCAGGGAAATAACAAGCAAACAAACAACAAGCATACAAACAAAGCTAGATTCAGCAGGCCTGGATCTAGTCTATGCTACAGCAAACAAGGTGTACCAATTTCAGTAAGAAACAGTTCAAATATGCAGGCACTATAAGCCTTTAACCAGAAATTCCTAGCTCAGAAGGGCAGAGTCCAGCCTCTCCTCCCACAAGAGTGCAGACCACGAACCTTCTTAATGTAAAATAACTGGCCTGAAGCCCAAGTGCTTAAACCAGAACTAATATACTTTTAGAATAACAGACACTGAGCCCTCAATCAGCAGTTCCGAACTTAGAAGGATGTAAGCTACCTGTCCTGCCACCACAGTGCAGGCCACAAACCTTCCTAATGTAAAACAACTGGTCTGAAGCCCAAGTGCTTAATCCAAAAGACTTAGAATGATAGCTACACTTTAATCAAGTTACTACCAAGCAGTAATAAATACAATTGAATACTTTAAAGAATGCCTGGATTAGTGCTCAAGTTATACAAACAAAGCTAGATTCAGCAGGCCTGGATCTAGTCTATGCTACAACAAACAAGGTGTACCAATTTCAGTAAGAAGCAGTTCAAATATGCAGGCACTATAAGCCTTTAACCAGAAATTCCCAGCTCAGAAGGGCAGAGTCCAGCCTCTCCTCCCACAAGAGTGCAGACCACAAACCCTCTTAATGTAAAATAACTGGCCTGAAGTCCAAGTGCTTAAACCAGAATTAATACACTTTTAGAATAACAGACACTGAGCTCTCAATCAGCAGTTCCCAACTTAGAAGGATGTAAGCTACCTGTTCTGCCACTACAGTGCAGACCACAAACCTTCTTAATGTAAAACAACTGGTCTGAAGCCCAAGTGCTTAAACTAAAAGGCTTAGAATGAGTTACACCAAGCAGTAATCAATATAATTGAGTACTTTTAAGATGATGCAAAAGCAAAATAAAGTAGGAAGAAACACAAATACAGTAAAAGCAGATAATTTTTTTTTGAGTGAGGAAATGAGATGCGCCCAGGAGTTACAGGACAGAAACAAGTGCAAATGTAGGCCTTCAAATCAGAAAGTTGAGAAAGATGGAAGACCACCCAAACGGCCAATAACTACAAATTCTGGGCCAGAACCACTCCTTATGTGGTAGACAGGTTACCTAATGCTTACCACTCCCACTGATAAGCTAGAAGGCTTCCCTCCAACACAGAAAGGCTTGGGGGGCTCGGAAGCTTACAAACAGTCCTGGATACAGCAAATCTGTATCTGGAACACTAATTACAGGAAAGGTTGGAAACAGGCTTACAATTTTTTTTCAGAAAAGTATCAAAAACAGTAGTAAAAACACTTCACATGCAGTGGAAGCTGGCACACTTGAGTATGTAGCAATATTAGTCCACACACCATTTGAAAAAATGCAATTAAATTAAAAAGGACTAAAAGCAAGTGCAGAAAGGGTTTGTTGGGTAGAATGCGGTAAAGAGATGGGACTGGGGGAGTGTCCTAGATCAAATCTACAGTGGGGCGGGCACTACAAAAGCCACCAAATTTAAACTACAACCAAGAACAGGGAGGGGGGGTGGGGAAGACAGTTTCAACAGAGATGTGAGGAATCACAGTGCAAATTTTAAAACCTTGAAAATATATACTGATCTCTGTATATTTGCAGAACAGTAATACAACAGATATCTACGCAACAATCTAGCTCTATAATACAGAATAATACAGAAAAATATACTCAGCTCTATATATTTGCAGATAGTCTTGTAAGGCTGTCTCTCAGCACACAGGTTTCAATTTAAATGCAAGCTGTTATTAACAGGTCACATTAAGGGAACCTTGAGTTAAACAAGACACAAGCTATAAAAACTAGTTATATCAGCTTGAAGACAAAGCAGAAAATGAGGGGGGGGGGAGTGGGGAAGACAGTTTCAACAGAGATGTGAGGAATCACAGTGCAAATTATAAAACCCAGAAAATATATACTGATCTCTGTATATTTGCAGAACAGTAAGACAACAGATATCTAAGCAACAATTTAGCTCTATAATACAGAATAATACAGAAAACTATACTCAGCTCTATATATTTGCAGATAGTCTTGTAAGGCTGTCTCTCAGCACACAAGTTTCAATTTAAATGCAGGCTGTTATTAACAGGTCACATTAAGGGAACCTTGAGTTAAACAACACACAAGCTATAAAAACTAGTTATATCAGCTGAAGACAAAGCAGAAAATGAGAGGGGGTGGGGAAGACAGTTTCAACAGAGATGTGAGGAATCACAGTGCAAATTTTAAAACCTTGAAAATATATACTGACCTCTGTATATTTGCAGAACAGTAATACAACAGATATCTATGCAACAATCTAGCTCTATAATACAGAATAATACAGAAAAATATACTCAGCTCTATATATTTGCAGATAGTCTTGTAAGGCTGTCTCTCAGCACACAGATTTCAATTTAAATGCAAGCTGTTATTAACAGGTCACATTAAGGGAACCTTGAGTTAAACAAGACACAAGCTATAAAAACTAGTTATATCAGCTTGAAGACAAAGCAGAAAATGAGGGGGGAGTGGGAAGACAGTTTCAACAGAGATGTGAGGAATCACAGTGCAAATTATAAAACCCAGAAAATATATACTGATCTCTGTATATTTGCAGAACAGTAAGACAACAGATATCTAAGCAACAATTTAGCTCTATAATACAGAATAATACAGAAAAATATACTCAGCTCTATATATTTGCAGATAGTCTTGTAAGCTGTCTCTCAGTACACAGGTTCCAATTTAAATGCAGGCTGTTATTAACAGGACAAATTAAGGTAACTTTGAGTTAAGCAACACACAAGCTATAAAAACTAGTTATATCAGCTGAAGACAAAGCAGAAAATGAGAGGGGGGTGGGGAAGACAGTTTCAACAGAGATGTGAGGAATCACAGTGCAAATTTTAAAACCTTGAAAATATATACTGATCTCTGTATATTTGCAGAACAGTAATACAACAGATATCTACGCAACAATCTAGCTCTATAATACAGAATAATACAGAAAAATATACTCAGCTCTATATATTTGCAGATAGTCTTGTAAGGCTGTCTCTCAGCACACAGGTTTCAATTTAAATGCAAGCTGTTATTAACAGGTCACATTAAGGGAACCTTGAGTTAAACAAGACACAAGCTATAAAAACTAGTTATATCAGCTTGAAGACAAATCAGAAAATGAGGGGTGGTGGGGAAGACAGTTTCAACAGAGATGTGAGGAATCACAGTGCAACGTATAAAACCCAGAAAACATATACTGATCTCTGTATATTTGCAGAACAGTAAGACAACAGATATCTAAGCAACAATTTAGCTCTATAATACAGAATAATACAGAAAAATATACTCAGCTCTATATATTTGCAGATAGTCTTGTAAGGCTGTCTCTCAGCACACAAGTTTCAATTTAAATGCAGGCTGTTATTAACAGGTCACATTAAGGGAACCTTGAGTTAAACAACACACAAGCTATAAAAACTAGTTATATCAGCTGAAGACAAAGCAGAAAATGAGAGGGGGGTGGGGAAGACAGTTTCAACAGAGATGTGAGGAATCACAGTGCAAATTTTAAAACCTTGAAAATATATACTGATCTCTGTATATTTGCAGAACAGTAATACAACAGATATCTACGCAACAATCTAGCTCTATAATACAGAATAATACAGAAAAATATACTCAGCTCTATATATTTGCAGATAGTCTTGTAAGGCTGTCTCTCAGCACACAGGTTTCAATTTAAATGCAAGCTGTTATTAACAGGTCACATTAAGGGAACCTTGAGTTAAACAACACACAAGCTATAAAAACTAGTTATATCAGCTTGAAGACAAAGCAGAAAATGAGGGGGGGGGGAGTGGGGAAGACAGTTTCAACAGAGATGTGAGGAATCACAGTGCAAATTATAAAACCAGAAAATATATACTGATCTCTGTATATTTGCAGAACAGTAAGACAACAGATATCTAAGCAACAATTTAGCTCTATAATACAGAATAATACAGAAAAATATACTCAGCTCTATATATTTGCAGATAGTCTTGTAAGGCTGTCTCTCAGCACACAAGTTTCAATTTAAATGCAGGCTGTTATTAACAGGTCACATTAAGGGAACCTTGAGTTAAACAACACACAAGCTATAAAAAAAACAGTTATATTAGCTGAAGACAAGGCAGAAAATGAGAGGGGTGGGGAAGACAGTTTCAACAGAGACATGAGAAATTACAGTGCAAATTATAAAACCAAAAAATATATACTTATCTCTGTATGTTTGCAGAACAGTAAGACAACAGATATCTAAGCAACAATTTAGCTCTATAATACAGAATAATACAGAAAAATATACTCAGCTCTATATATTTGCAGATAGTCTTGTAAGGCTGTCTCTCAGCACACATGTTTCAATTTAAATGCAGGCTGTTATTAACAGGTCACATTAAGGGAACCTTGAGTTAAACAACACACAAGCTATAAAAACTAGTTATATCAGCTTGAAGACAAAGCAGAAAATGAGGGGGAGTGGGGAAGACAGTTTCAACAGAGATGTGAGGAATCACAGTGCAAATTATAAAACCCAGAAAATATATACTGATCTCTGTATATTTGCAGAACAGTAAGACAACAGATATCTAAGCAACAATTTAGCTCTATAATACAGAATAATACAGAAAAATATACTCAGCTCTATATATTTGCAGATAGTCTTGTAAGGCTGTCTCTCAGCACACAAGTTTCAATTTAAATGCAGGCTGTTATTAACAGGTCACATTAAGGGAACATTGAGTTAAACAACACACAAGCTATAAAAACTAGTTATATCAGCTGAAGACAAAGCAGAAAATGAGAGGGGGGTGGGGAAGACAGTTTCAACAGAGATGTGAGGAATCACAGTGCAAATTATAAAACCCAGAAAATATATACTGATCTCTGTATATTTGCAGAACAGTAAGACAACAGATATCTAAGCAACAATTTAGCTATATAATACAGAATAATACAGAAAAATATACTCAGCTCTATATATTTGCAGATAGTCTTGTAAGGCTCTCTCTCAGCACACAGGTTTCAATTTAAATGCAAGCTGTTATTAACAGGTCACATTAAGGGAACCTTGAGTTAAACAACACACAAGCTATAAAAAACTAGTTATATCAGCTGAAGACATAGCAGAAAATGAGGGTGGGGGGTGGGGGTGGGGAAGACAGTTTCAACAGAGATGTGAGGAATCACAGTGCAAAGTATAAAACCCAGAAAATATATACTGATCTCTGTATATTTGCAGAACAGTAAGACAACAGATATCTAAGCAACAATTTAGCTCTATAATACAGAATAATGCAGAAAAATATACTCAGCTCTATATATTTGCAGATAGTCTTGTAAGGCTGTCTCTCAGCACACAGGTTTCAATTTAAATGCAGGCTGTTATTCACAGGTCACATTAAGGGAACCTTGAGTTAAACAACACACAAGCTATAAAAACTAGTTATATCAGCTGAAGACAAAGCAGAAAATGAGGGGTGGGGAGTGGGGAAGACAGTTTCAACAGAGATGTGAGGAATCACAGTGCAAATTTTAAAACCTTGAAAATATATACTGATCTCTGTATATTTGCAGAACAGTAATACAACAGATATTTACGCAACAATCTAGCTCTATAATACAGAATAATACAGAAAAATATACTCAGCTCTATATACTTGCAGATAGTCTTGTAAGGCTGTCTCTCAGCACACAGGTTTCAATTTAAATGCAAGCTGTTATTAACAGGTCACATTAAGGGAACCTTGAGTTAAACAACACACAAGCTATAAAAACTAGTTATATCAGCTTGAAGACAAAGCAGAAAATGAGGGGGGGGGGAGTGGGGAAGACAGTTTCAACAGAGATGTGAGGAATCACAGTGCAAATTATAAAACCCAGAAAATATATACTGATCTCTGTATATTTGCAGAACAGTAAGACAACAGATATCTAAGCAACAATTTAGCTCTATAATACAGAATAATGCAGAAAAGTATACTCAGCTCTATATATTTGCAGATAGTCTTGTAAGGCTGTCTCTCAGCACACAGGTTTCAATTTAAATGCAGGCTGTTATTCACAGGTCACATTAAGGGAACCTTGAGTTAAACAACACACAAGCTATAAAAACTAGTTATATCAGCTGAAGACAAAGCAGAAAATGAGGGGTGGGGAGTGGGGAAGACAGTTTCAACAGAGATGTGAGGAATCACAGTGCAAATTATAAAACCCAGAAAATATATATTGATCTCTGTATATTTGCAGAACAGTAAGACAACAGATATCTAAGCAATAATTTAGCTCTATAATACAGAATAATACAGAAACAGTTTGTTTCTTTGACCATTCTTTAACCATTCCTTGCTAATTTCTACTTACATAGCCATCATTCATGAATTTTTGTGCAAGCTTCAAGTTCTCTTTTCTGACTTATTAGTTGCTCTGCTCCTCTGAACTTCTCCATCATGACCATCATCCCACTTATGTAGCTTTGGGACACCCATGAGGAAGATCTCACTGCTGGAATTGTCTTTTTGGTGGTACTTTGTGGATACATCTTCTTCTAGTCCCTAGCTTTTGCTTCATTCTTCTTATGATTTCTTCTAGGTTCTTTTTGGAGACACCGTGACTGATTTGTGAGAAAATCTTTTGGCCTTGCCATAAAACTTGATGGATAACCTAACTTTTTGCCCCAGCCCCTACTCCCCCTGGCTGAAGGCTATTACAGACAGATAAAAACAGCACAACATGGAGAAGTAGGAAACAGTTTATTTGCAGTACAGCGAACCTGTGCAGTACTAATCATAGAAGGAAGGCAAAAAAGAAAATAAAAATCTGAGTCCATTACTAAGGATGAAATGTTTATTATTTTCACGTACTCAAAACTAGTGTATAATTCAGGTCTATTACCTGTTTCTTACACTCTCTTATACATTCTAACATTTTCAGAGAAAGTATAGTATGCTTTAATTGTTCTTTCAGATACTTATAAGAAAAGAATAGATTCAGATTTTTCACACCACTTATTTTTTCTCATGTAGCTGTATGTCATTGTGTCCATTGAAGGTTTTTAGTTTTTTTTTTATTATTATCAATAATTCTGATATGCAACACAAGAGCTATCCATGCTTGTACATTACTATAAGAAACACAAGCTGTAATTTCGGATTATTTTTTATTCAGGATCAGTAAGACCAAATTAAGTCCTTACTTGCTTTCATAAACTCTCTTTTTATGTCTATTACCTAGCAAAATAATAGCACAGAAATAAGTGGCAAAATGGAAGTAGAGCTCCTATTAGCTAAATAACTATGCCGGATACAGCAGCTGTCACAGATACTTCTGAAGCACAAGGGATATACAGTATCTGTTTGCATAAGTTGAGTTATGCATGAGAGATGCAAAACAAATGCACTGCGTCTTGAAGAAGCTTAAAAGGCATATGGTAAGACAGCAGTAATAGAATGAAGAAATGCAAGTGATCAGAAAAGCCATGTGGTTATCTGGTCTCATGCAACTATTTGATGTATGATGGCATATAGACAAATGATCAAACAGTAGACCATGTAGAAACTAACCAGCACCTTTGTCATTCTTGGCCATACATCCAGCTGTTTGGATGACAGTAACTCCAGATGCTATAAACTTAGAAATGGCAACATAGTAATGATATCTGGTACTATGCAGACGTATTAGATACAGCATCATGACATGTTCAGTCAGATGCTGTTCTGCTTTATGAACTCAACTCCCTGGGATTTGGGGATGTGCCACACATGGCAAGGGAGAACCAGCATGACTATGGAGATGTACTGTGCTGGGATGATAGTGGGATGACATGAATGCATTATCCCAAATGTGCAGTGCATAACAGTAGCTGTGGCAGTGATGGTACTATAGCCTGTTGGTACAGTAGGTACAGATAATGAGGCCTTATACCTTCTTGCAAGTGCATACAGTACTGGCATGCATCTGTCACAGCTGCTGGAAATGGGCAGTCTCCAAGAAATCAATTCATATTACAAGAGAGTGACATTATGAGCACCAGCAGGTCCAAGTGCACATGTTGGTAAAATATTAAGATGGGTGATCCTATCACCTGCCACAAATTCTATCATGTCAGTATGAAGTTTGGCATCTTCATCACAGTAGAATGTAAAATAATCAAAGAAACAGTTATCAGCCTCAGTATCTGAACCCAGTGTATCTGATGCTCTCATTGCAGCTGACTGACCACCACCTGTAAATACACCAGGTAACAGCCCAGCACACACATTACCCACTTGCTTTGAGTGTGCAGACACAACCCATTCAAATGTTAACAGTATTTTCATTCTATGGATGTGATGTTATAATATCTTCAGAAGTCTTACATGTGGAAAGACAAATGTATTGTAACAAAGATGTTTGACAAGAAAGCTAACATGCCAGGACAACGCAACCGTCTACATGGCTAAATCCTGACTTATGTTGGGAAATACCAATCTTGGCATACTTTTTATCAGATGAAATTATAACCCACTTGTTTACTGCTACAAATTACTGGGCTAGGTAAATCATATACCTCAGGTAGAACAAGCACACCACAATCTTCAGGCCTTACCCATAAGCCATGTTATCAGGAACTTCCCTTTGGAATTGCAACTACATATTCCGTGCCGAAAACAGGCCTCAGTCCCATGCTCGGCTTCCCATCCAAACTAGTTCAACACATCTACCAGGCAACAATAGATAATGCAGTGCAGAAGAATAAGAGGATGACTACTTGGGAACATGTGTGCCTTACCATATATAACTCTCAAGATGTACCCCACACACCCACATGCACACATGTCCAGGATGGAAAAAAACATGTCAGGCCAGGGATGAACTTGCAGGTACCAAATTAATTATCAAGATTAGTCTTGAAAGTGGGAAGAGTGTCACTCAGCTCATTATGCAGGGGCAATTTGTTCCAGAGATGGGGCCGCCACTGAGTAATGAATCTATCCTACCTACATGTTTTATTTAAATATTGGTGGAGGTTCATCTTAGTGTCTGGGTATTGATGCAGCCATTCATCCTGCAAAGATATAAGAGTGTTATTAGGCTGAGGTCTTGATGGCAATGGGATTTAATATCTATGATCAAAATCTTGAGAAGAAGGAAAACTGATGTGTAATTGTTAGGATAACATATCCAAATCAGAGAACATCACTGAACAGCGTATTTGTGTCACTTTCCTTGTAATTGTGGTGAGGAAGAATTGAGTAAACATTTTGGACTACTGCTGGATTTTTTTCTATCACTGTGCATGAAACTCAAATTCTACTGTCTATATATCACTAGTAAATGTTTCTGTAAAAGGTGCAACATGGAGAATCATTATCTCTCTTTGTTCACAGTGCTTTTACTTATGGGTGCATAGCCCGAGTATACAGACGCTGGACATATTAACTTGCGTTATCACAACTTATGATTAACCTCACAGTTTAGTGAGACAAACTGACTCATCCCTTTCTCTTTTTAGTTTGTTTTATATACACTGGGTAATATTTATTCTTTAGGAACCAAACCTGATTTACTTTGATAGTAGTTTTTCCTCATGTCATAACTCAGACACAAATTGGATTTGCTTGTTTTTTATCATAAAGGATGTATGTAGATTCAAGGCAGCTCATCATAGCTCATGCCAGTCAGCCTGGACTCAGCTACACTAGGTCTACAAAAATCACATTAGTGCACATTATTTTTGAAGGCAGTTGGTGATAAGCTAAACAGATCTTTGTGCATGAAGCATCCATATAGCCTTCTTCTCTTGTTTTCCTCATGTTGTAGTACTGTAGATATCATGCTGCATTACTGGACTTGTGTTTTTTTTTTCTTTTTTGAGATAATAGCATGAGTTGTACTAGCAACTATTACTATTCTGGGGTTAAGATGTTAAAATATCATTGTTTTTTTACTGAAATTCTCTACAACACTATAATCACCAGCTTTCTGCTACAAAAAATGTCCTTCACAATGCTAGGGCCTGGGCGTTATGAATCACCAACCTGGCAACCCCATCAGAGATAATGACAACCATATTTCATAGGTTTGTAGCCCCCCCCCCCCCAGTGAGAATAGGAAATAATCAGATCTGGAACAAGAGCTGCATTCAGCAGTCCAGCTTTACCCCCAGTAGTGCGGAAAGCTGGATATATTCCTGTTAATTAGGGAACATAAGCTCCAGCAGTAGGCCCAAAGCTTTTTATGAAATATACATGGGATTAGGTCAACAGTCAAAAGTAAACGCTTGTAAATCATTTGCTACAGTACCTCTCTGATACTGTACAATTAAAAACACATTATTTAATGAATTGTGCTTAATAATAACAGAACCAAAAAGAAACGAATAACAGTGCAAAGGAAAACTAAACATCTGAACAGCTTCCTCAGTGGGATAACTCTTGATAGATCAATAAACATAATCACAGATCGTGATGGTGGTGCTGCAGTAGTGTTGTCGCCTCACAGTAAGTTGCTGTCCAGTTCGATTCTCAGCTAGAGCGTCTTCTGTGTAAAGACATGCGTGAATGGGCGTACCTTTGTTCAAGGTTGTGTCTCAGGGCTGGTAACTCGGCACATAAAAATCAACTACCAATCATTAGTGGACTGGAGTTCTGCTGTGGTGACCCCTAACCGGGAAAAGCCGAAAGACACAACAACAACAGATTTTGAATCCTCTCTAATCTGTATACTAAGTCTAAACTATACTAGTTGAATGGAATATAATTGTTGCATTTAGTATAAACAAGTGCTCAGCTGTGGAAACCACTATTCGCATCTTTTCTGAACATATTAATTGTTGTGATGATCAGTAATTGTCATGGTTTGCACTAACATTTATTCCCAATTTCTTGCTTCCATTTTAGACTGTGTTCCTTATGAAATTTATACTTTAATCCTTTGTTAATTGGGTTAGTTCCACTAGGCTAGAGGCCTCTTTTCAGGGCAGACATAAGGTGGTAGTTATACTACTAGGGAGAATTTGGCCAGGGCATCAGGACATTCCTACAGTTTCCAATAGGTGCTAGAAAAGCCTTTACATCCACCTAAGCTATCTCCAGCTCAGATAGATTGGACCTTGGTTTAACATCTGCTATAAATGATGATGCGATCAGAAGTATAGCATCCCCCCATACCATATTGCAGTGCCAGTAATCCATCTACCTGGTGTGGGAACAGAACCTACAGCCTTCTACACCAAAGGTGAATATGCTACCTGCTGTACCACTGACTTGTAGTCCATACTTTCAAGAGATCTGAAATGAGCTGTGCATGAATGCCTGTATCTATATGAACTCATGAATTTCAAAATTAATGCACATGTCCTTTCTGTAAGAGAAACAACCTTTTATGTTCCACTTTTTAAAACTGAATAATCTTACACATAATTCTACAATCTCACAAAGCAAAGCAGAACATCATTTACCTGTCAGTGACTATGTCTTCAAACCTGAAACAGGATGTCCCTTTAAATGGGGAAATCCCTTTTTAACAAAGAATATTTTTACAAGAAAAAAAACTTCAAAAATCTGCAGTAGTTTGCTTACAAAGAGTGATAACAGAAGTCCCCTGCAGGTTCATCAGACCACTTCCTTATCTCTGGTTTGTGGAACATGTATGAGAATGTCAGTATATTCTTTAATTATTAACATCCTAGCCTTATATGTGTGACTTTTTTGGTTCTAAATGAACTGAGAATGCAGTTAGTCAGTGTACTCTGCATATGAATGCTGCCTGAGATGTGGAAGCTACAGCCTGGATTATACACTTTTACAGACACATACTAACTAACGCACAAGGAAAGAAGATGTGCCATTCTGAAGTTCTGACTGTTTAATTTTGCTTTAATCATGCATTTATTTATTTCTTTAGCAAAGAGATTTGTCTCAAAGACTACTTTTTAGTCACAAGCCAAAATGAAGGAAACATAAATGTGCATAGTACAAACACATAATAATAATACTAATAATAATAATAATAATAATAGTAAGTAGTTTATAATTCAGGAAAACTGAAGTGCTCACAAGTGCAAGTATGATGCCTAGTACATGACAAGGTCAGAAGTGCTACTCAAATAAATGAAAAAATGAGCAAACAGCATTCAGTATTTACAAAATGACCACCAACTGACAAAGACCAGGTCTGGACAGAAGTGATCAAGGTGGCCTAGTTAATTAAACGTGTTATTGATTTCCATCTATGTGTGCACTACACTGATATATATGTGTATCTATATATAAATATATATATATATATATATATATATATATATATATATATATATATATATATATATATATATATATATATATATATATATATATATAGATACATAGATGAAATGGTGCACTACCTAAGTAGGACAGTATATGAATTAAGGCAAGCAGAGCGTTTCACTAATAGTTTCTATTCGTATCCTTATTCTGACAAAGATAACATCTGCATTTGCATAAATTGCCTGGAAAGAAAATGGTCTTCTCTAGGTACTACTGCCATGTAAATGATGTATCAAAAATATAATTAGTCTAGACTTGGATGTAATCAATGAGCATGGGAATAGGGTAAGGAAAGGGAGTGGATAGGTCATACATAAAATAAATCCACCATCCTCACAGGAGCACAGACAAGCTGAGCTCCCAGACACCTTCAGGATTCATGACCAGCCAGAGCAAAAATGGAGTAAGTCTGGGCAGGAGGGCTGGACAGTAGCTGGTAGATCCGGAGTGGACACTGGGTATTGGGGGCCAGGTTAGAAAGAGGAGTTCAGAATGTACAAAAAAAAAATAGCCAATGTGAGTACTTAATCACAGAGTCTAATTATGGTGGCAGCCAAAAAAGCAATTACTAGAAAATGGAAATCAAAATCTATACCAACTGTAATAGATGTAGTGAATATAGTAACAAAGATAAAACAATTGGAATTGGGATCGTTAGGAAAGGAAGAAAATCACATAGGAAAAATGAGAGTTGTGGGAACAATACATACAGGGGAGGAATGAGGTTTAAAAGAAGGCAGGATTTCAATGAGCTATGTAATGCTTGACTGACAATGATTGGGTAGATTATAAGTGATGTATAATGTCTGCAACTATAATTGTGTGGATGTGGTTTGTGATGTAAAATGCCTGCAGCTAAGATTATATCAGAATGCGCTCCCAGTCAACAATGAAGGATGTCTTCTATAGTTCAATCAAATGCAGCCAGGAATACACCAAAACAGTTTATTACACAAAACGATCCATAGTACAAACAATAGTCCTATATATAACCAGAGCCTAGGATTAAGCGCTTTCGTCTCCAATCGGAGACTTCACCAGAATCCAAGGATTAACAATACTAGCACCATTTTATACTAACCAGCTGGCATCTAATTAAATAATTAATCAATTGATTTCATTTTCTTAAAGTAAAACATTACCAAAAATACTATTAAAAAATCTGTATAACTACATGATTTGTAGATTAAAATACATACTGTACATAGGTATTAAACACATAATAAATACGAATATAGGAAATATATGATAGACATAATGGTGAACAAATATATGATAATTATAATAAATATATGTAAGTATATAAGTATATATAAGTGTATGTGTATACTACAATTAAAATATATCTATGTATATAAAAAATATCTATGTATATAAAAAACCACTACAATGAAATATTAATGTAAAATATAATATATAATGTATAAATATGTAAATATATATATATTTAAAATTCTTAAAAAATATAAATATAATGTAAGTATAAATGCTGATATATATATAAATATAAATTCAAATATACTAGGGGAAGTGACATAATATATAGATACATATTGTACTGTATAAAAATATGTTCAAACAATATATGTTAAATATTTAAAAATGTTTAAAATATCCAATAAATTAATGACACATTATGTAAAAATTATATGTGTATAAAAATATAAATAGATATGTATAGAGAGAAACACACCTAATACAATCGAAGTCAAAATTAGGGAATACAGTATAACAAGGAATGTATATATTCTAAATACATCTAATAAAATGTAATAATATATGTGTATATATATATATATATATATATATATATATATATATATATATATAAAATCTATATATATGTATGTATATATATATATATATATATATATATATATATATATATATATATATATATAATCTACCCTAGGAATAGGTCCAACATAGTTCTGTTAAATATTGGTGATGGTAGTCATAACTTGTGTTTCTTAGGATCAGCTGCAAGCATTTTCAATGCTGCGGTGATGGAAATGTGGTCATTAAGCCCCTTGCCACAACAAGAGTCCAGTCTAAGTTGCCACAACATTTCTTTTAGCTCCAGTTGGGTCTCCCAATCACCACCCCACTCAAGACATTTTACTTCCTCTATTATCCAGAATTTGAAATCTGCATCCTTACAAACCAAAACATGTCTGTACATAGCATTATTTTCATTATGTTTGTTGATGTCCCTCACATGTTCATATATTCTGGATCGTAGGTGTCGTTCGGTCTTCCCAACATAGTAGCTCCAGCAGACCTTACAGATCCAGATCATATATTTCCTATATTCGTATTTACTATGTGTTTAATACCTATGTACAGTATGTATTTTAATCTACAAATCATGTAGTTATACAGATTTTTTAATAGTATTTTTGGTAAGGTTTTACTTTAAGAAAATGAAATCAATTAATTAATTATTTAATTAGATGCCAGCTGGTTAGTATAAAATGGTGCTAGTATTGTTAATCCTTGGATTCTGATGAAGTCTCCGATTGGAGATGAAAGCACTTAATCCTAGGCTCTGGTTATATATAGGACTATTGTTTGTACTATGGATCGTTTTGTGCAATAAACTGTTTTGGTGTATTCCTGGCTGCATTTGATTGAACTACAGAAGACATCCTTCATTGTTGACTGGGAGCGCAATCTATTTGGTGTTTTGTGACAAAGTGTTTTGGTTACATTATATCAGAATAGTTTGTTTTCATTTATAAAATTGTATGATTACCTATGTCATAAGTGATAATTTAATAAAGATGCTTCTTGTTTAAAAAAAAAAAAATATATATATATATATATAAATATATATATATATATATATATATATATATATATATATATATATATATATATTGCATGAGGTTAAAGACTAGTGACTCTGTAGGTGGTTGAGGTTAAATTCCTCTTGTATTAGTTTTCTGAAGCAAAAGATACCAGGTAAAATAATGCTGATTGCTGTTTTTCATATATTCACTTCTTTAAGGAGCATGGTAAATAAAAGTTTGGGGTGTGGGGTTGCTCCATATTACATGGATGCAGGGAGGCTTGCCCCCTTCAGAAAATGCTTGAATTTAATTTCTTTGTTTCAATGCATTATGTTTTGGCATCTCTGATGCTCATAATTTTGCCATTCTGCAATCCTCAGTAGAAGCATTAAAAATAACTTGTTTACAGACCTTGGGGGGGGGGGGGGATTTAGTAATCCTCCATGTAGGACGAACGAAGTCCTACTCGGAGGCTGCCGTCTAAGAATTGGACATCAGCGCATCATGCATATGCATGAGGGCGCGCTGACTCAACTCCCAGTCTAACACGGAGCGTGTAGGAGTGCAGGGGGTGTGTCAGACTGCCGAGCAGTCCAAATATCCACGCCCCTGCAAGTGCCTAAACCTGCAAATGTCAGCAGATATGAGTAAGTCCACTCAAATGAGTATACCCCCAACACTACACTCCCCCACATTCAAAAGCCCTGTGCAAATGAAATAAAATGTAAAACAATTTTTTTTATTATTCACGATATAGCTGCCCGTATTTGCACGTGTGAGTGTGCCCATTGCTTAGCTACAGTTAGCAGTTTAGACAACGAAGAGGATAATAAACCACTTATATGCTAATTAAGCCAAATAGCAATAGTGTAGTGGTAGAGCCTTTGCACAAAAAGGAGACATTCCCGGTTCGAGTCCCACCACTTCCCTTTCCATTTTCTGTAGGAAATCCGTGCATAAAAAGAATTCCTGACATTTACCTTTTAAATTTTATTAAAATGCATCAAAATGGCCTATGTAGGAGTGAATGATATTGTAAATATAGATAAGAAAGTGAAACGGTCATGCATACTAATGAAAGCATAATTAACCTATCTTAAGCAATGTGAAGCACTGCTAAGCAACGTTTACCAGTATTAAGCACATTTAAGAATAATTGCCCATAGCTAAGCACTGGTTTAACTAGCACAATACACACACACACACACACACACACACACACACACACACACACACACACACACACATACACACTTGTATATTTGTACATTTTTATTTATATGAAGTATGTTACAGCATCTTCAGTATTTTGGATGATGATTTTTACATGTATTTTTGTATAATAGTTGTTTAGAACAGTATATATATATATATATATATATATATATATATATATATATATATATATATATGTATATACATATATATTCTTAAACTGAAGCACCTTTTTAGATTTAAGCAACTTGATTGGATGTTAATATCATGTGAGTTTTTAGTTTGTGCTTTAAATAGACGTCAGCATGAGAGGTTATTTTCTGAAGAAGTTCATATTAATAAAAGTGAAGTGAACAAAAGCGCTCAAAAGGAAATAGTGTCCGCGTTCTTCATCCTCTTCTTTGCATTCTTTGTTTTTTAGTTTTTGAGTTTCACTGTGTCTTGTAGTTCATAGCTAAAAACTCATTGTTTGCATACTACAGTAAAAAAAGGTTATTAGATTAGCTCTTTATATACTTCACATGGGAACAGCAAGAGTGAATTATTTATTATAACATGTGCACAGAGTATGCAACATACTGACCTGAATACAAATCTTTTCACATTCAGCATGGTACAATTAGTGCTTCCTGTAAATGAAATGTGACTCAGCAAGGAGAGAAAGAAAGACACCCATGTTCAGTGTGCTCTATAAGCATATATCAGTGATGTTGTCAGAGCATTTCTGCATGTCACGCCAACCTTTGTATTTCCGATAATAGCTCGAGTCACACTGTAATTGAATTATGGCTACACAGTGCTTCAACTTTGCAAATGCTGGTATACATATTTATTATTTCAGTATTTAATTATTTATTCATTTGCATTTGTTTTTGTATTTCTTAATCATGGTGTTTGGTAAGAGGCTGCATCCATCAAAGTTAAAAGTATCTACAAATGCAAATCTATACCCAGATCAACCCCTTTTGCCATACGGTGATGAAAAAAACTGTTATATTTACATATAGAAAATTATGTTAGTTCATTTATAAATCACACATAGATTTGTCGAGTCATTACTTTGTCTCATGTATAGTATGATGATTCCTTCATCACGGTAGAGACTTGGTAAGTGTGATCACTTTGTTTATAGATGGTTATATTGCTTTACCTTTATATGGATAACTTTACAAAAATGGTTTGTTATCCCTTATCGCAAATATCATCAAATGCAAATATTCATGTTCAAATAGCAGCCCAGCATAGCCGGGGATAAGCAATGCAGGAATACATGCCAGCATGGCTCTCAACTTCTTTGTCTGAGAACAGCGATAATGCCAAAAATAATGGGCGAGGGAGCAAATGTCCAAAATCAGGGACAATTTTAAATCAAGAAGTCAATATTACAATGGTTTTTGCATCAACATGCATTTTCAAAACAGTAAGAAGCATGAAACTGTAATGTTTTGCATTACTGACTGATTGCAATGTTCAGAGATTTACCAGGAGATCAAAATTTTTTAAATGGATAAATCAAAAATATGAGGGAAAATTGGAGATTATTTTGTAAAATTAGGGACAATTGAGAGGTAGAGAAAATAGTTCTTGCAGGTTTGTAAATAATAAAGTAAAGGGTTCAAAGTAAAAATGGATTTAGCGTTACCAAAATGTTTAAATGACAAGAGGAACCATCTGGACATCTGCCTAGTGAATACTGTTGATGAATCACTAAGTGTGAGCAGATAAAGCTCAAGCCCTGACAATTGTGATAATGTCCAGCCAGGAGTAAAGCAAGACTACTGAACATTATTAAAGGGTATAGGATATAAATTAGCTATGAAAAAAGTGTTGCTTGCAGAAGTCATATGAAAGGGATCAGGAAAAGCATCAGTTACAGCAGAGGGAGGATGAAGGGGGCAGAGGGTTATAGTGCATGTGTGCATGATTTTCATATCACTGGTTAAGTCAAGTGACAGTGCAGGTTCACGAAATGTCCAAGTGTATGATTCACATTTCACTACATACAACATAAATATGCTCATGGTTTATAATCACCAGGACCATATGATAGAAGTGCATCTGGAAACTAAAGCCACAAAATGGGCTCTTAAAAAAGAGGGTGATACTACAACTGTGATCCTCAGAGCAGGTAATCTCAGAGTTAATATATTTAAGGAACAGGGATGGGGTGACATACTATCCATGTCAGGGGGTGTTGTGAGCTAAAATTTCCCCTTGTAAAAATGCTTTAATGGTAATAGGTTGAGGTTTAAAATTCTCTGTTTTCTTTCAAAACTGCACTTTATTTTGTGTAATTTCAGTGCTTGCATATTCAGATTTTGCAGGTAATTATTAGGAGTCCTGGAAACCTTTACTTCATATATAGTTCATTGTTGATGGCTCAAGTAACTGTATAACCTGACACAGCATGAACCACATAGTATAGTGTAGAGGTCAATAGGACTTATGTCTGCAAAGTAGATATTGGATTGGTATGAGGGTAGAAGAGGAGAGAGAGAGAGAGAGACAGAGACAGAGAGACAGGGAAGAGCTGCACATTTACAATGTTGTGATTTATAAAACCATTGGCCAGCTACTTTTTAGTCACCACACCTCTTCCAAATACTCCTTTGTTCATCCAAAGGACATGCTTCCCCTAAGTAAATTCACAGAAGCTTCAACCAGATGAGAACACACTGGTGAAAGCTTCATTTCAGTTAAACAAACAAAAATCATTATTTGTAGAGGGGCTTTACTTTTCACACCCCTTACTTATATTTACTAACCCATGGTCATATGATCATGGAGACAAAGGAAAACCCACATATTTAACTGCACTCACAGTGATATACCTCATAAAAAGTGAACAGGGTGTTTCAGAAAGAGGATGAGAAAAGAGCACATTTAGACGTCCATGTTACACTGGACTGAGTATAGAGAAACCAGAACTCTGCTATCGGCATTAAGAACTGACTAATAGAGTTACCACCTTCTTAGATGTGCTAAATGGGACATTTATTTATAGAAACCTGAAATTTTGCAGTACAAACAATACCCACAATCAGTGCAAAGAAGTAACCCGCACGCAAGAACTCAACCTGGTCTGTGACATCAATAGGACTTAATGTCTGGAAAGATTTGTGTCCTAGGGACTCCCCCATCTGTGGAATAGACTCTCTTTCCATATCAAGCAGAATACTTCTTTACCCCTTTCTAAACACAACCTGGATAACTGGATGGGAAATAGAAGATATATCCCTGGGATTCCACCCATGTCCCTGCTGGACAGGGGCAACGGTTGCTGATTTGTCTTAACATGGACAAAACTCTTGGCTAGGCTTATAAGGGCCTCAGGGCCAATAGCCTAGTAACTTCCTATGATCCTATGATCCTATAACTACAGTATCTTAGGAAAATAAAAGTTCACTCCAATAGAATTTAACTTAAGTAATTTCGTAAGGTGTTTCAAATATAACATAATTGTTTTATTCAACTATTCAGAGAAACTTATAGGTTCATAGGTATGTACTAGGCTAATGGCCCTGGAGCCTATATAAGCCTAGCCCAAGGAAATTCCCTGGCATCATACCACCCAAAGTTAGTTCCCAGTGCCCCTGTCAAGCAAGGCCACTGAAGGCCATATCCTTACTTGATATCAAATGTTTTTGTCCTGAAATCTAAGGACATGTGCCATTTTTTCATCTTTTTCACAGGGCACAACTGCATAAAGGAGGAAGGAGACTGTTCTCTAATAAATGCTCAATGAAAAGAAAAAAACATACATATTACTACTACACAATTGATGCTGAAGCCTGCACTTTAGACTTCCCTGAAATGAAATGCTGATAAGAAAAAATGTCGGAAGAAATCAGTGAAACAAAATAAAGAGTAATGTTAGTAGAGTTCTTATGCAAGGTGGTAGTAAAGACTGAAATGAAGCAAAGTACTGGTGCAGTGCGAGCAGGAAAAACCAGGAAATAAAATCAAAACGCACCAAGACAGACCTGAAAACGGACTCCATTTTATTCCAGTCAAAAATCACAGAGATTGAGCGTGTTCGTCTCTCACACAGGAAACTTCATCAAAATAAAAACATACATTATCAAACCCATTTATATATCATCTCTTACATCACAATTGGTAGCAACCAAGCCAATGATCTTTTAAAAAATCATCACATGATAAAAAATGCAACCTAACTTGCATACTATATGCTAAAATCGAATGTATGAAAATGTTATGATAAAACTTAAATAGTACACTACAATTCCCTTTCTTAAATTTAATCTGTGTTGCCATCCTGTTTGCTAGACATATATGAGATGGCTTAATAATATTAATACATTGAGAGTATCTACCACAGGGTGTTGTGCCCTGTTTGTTATCTTTATTTCTATCTACCTTGCTTTCCATAAGCTTTTTGAGGTTCTTACCAACTTTGTTAACGAAAATTGGCTTTTCCCCCACTACAGATGAAACATCATTGTTTACCCTAAATATACCCCAATTCTTTTTTAACACATTTTTCACTTCCCAAGACATGGGACTGTGTTGTACTATACAAGCATGTTTATAATTCTTTGTTTCACCAGGGCTAGTTTGAACCCCCTTTACTGATAATATACCACCTAAAAGTGGTTTATATTTTTCTCCCAATCCTGCAAATACATCCTCGTATTCCTTCCACCAACAGGATGGAAACACAGATTAAATTTAAGAAAGGGAATTGCTTTACCAACAGAGTGGTATACCTTGGAAGATGTGACATCTGCAGTCGAGTCTACATTGGTAAAATGGAAAGGGTGTTAAAAAAATAATTTAAAAGCACTTATATGAAATTAAGAACAAGAAGGATACAAATGCATTACACAGACATTCTCTTTCTTGTCCAACATTTTCAAATTTTAAATTTGGTATTTTGGATACAGTGGACATAGATTTGAGAGGGGATGACTGGTAGAATTTTTTATGTAAAAAAGAGCTGCAATGGCAATTAAGACTTGCTGCCAATTTTCCACCAGGAATTAATGACTCCTTGTGAATAGTTCCAGCCTTGAAAGAAAAGTCTAGGAAATCATGAGCACTTTAACTACTTTTATTTATTTTTTCAATTTTAAAATCTGTTTTAAGCAATGTTTGCAAATATATTTATATCCCCTGGGTTTTGCAATGTACTTTTTAAGTTTTATCATAATATTTTCATACATTGGATTTTAACATATAGTATGCAAGTTAGGTTGCATTTTTTATCATGTGATGATTTTTTTTAAAGATAATCGGCTTGGTTGCTACCAATTGTGACATAAGAGCTGATATATAAATGGGTTTGATAATGTATGTTTTTATGCTGATGACGTCTTCTGTGTTACAGATGAAAGCACTCAATGTCTGGGATTTTGTATTGGAATAAAATAGAGTCCGTTTTCAGGCCTGTCTTGGTGCATTTTGATTTTAAAGACTAAAATGAAAAAAAAAGAACATTCAGGAATTAAGGGAGAGCTGAAGAAGGAGAATAAGTAACTAAACCAGCTAAGCAAAAAGTAACTAGAGAACCAAAGGCCAAGTGAAATGAAAACATTATCATGTGTCTTAGTAAGACAACTAAAATTGCTTTATAAGGACTTTAAAGAGTGAAGACACTTTAGATTAGTGAAGGTTATTTTTGAGTGCAGGACATCAAAGGCAGAAATCTGAAATTAAGTCAGAGTCATAAATATAATAAGAAGAATCCAGAGTGGATAAAGAGAAGTATAGGGTGATCACGAAGGAAGTATAAGGCAACAAGAATGAATGAATGAATGAATTAATTAATTAATTAATTAAGTAGACTCTATATGTAGAGAACAGATGAAACATAAACTTCTTATATACTATCCTATTCTATTTCTGCATAAAGTCCAGACAGTGATATGGTTTGGGAGTGCAGGAAGTGTGGGCCATTAAGGGTATGAAAGACAGCAGGGTGCAGATTTTCCTGATGTCAGAAATATAAATTCATCTTACATTCATTTGTGTATTCATGCAATGATACGAACCACATCTTAACATATTTTTTCTCAGTAAGCAGTAAACAGAGTAGGAAAGCTTAAATACCTCTTAAAGTCGTTATCTTCTAGTGAGTAAAATTAGAATTTGATGCAGGGGGTAGTGAGCAAGACACTGAATAAACAATAGATCTAACTAGCTTTTCATTTTGAGTCTGGGTTTATGGATTGTTTAGCATTTCAGATAACAAAAGTAAAATGTCAGAATTTACAGCCATTCTTTTCAAATGAATTAAACTTTCCATAAATAGAAAGTAATTGGCTTATTATCACAATTTACTAAGTACTTAAAAGCTCCTTTCTGTTTCAGAATAGAAGGGTACAGTACAGATTTTCAAAACATCATTCACTCTTCACTAAGCATGTTTCATCTACTTGCATATTGGCCAGTTAAATGACACTGAGTCATTCATAGCAGACTGGAAGGTAAACAAAAAGTGTTTATGTAGTTGCTTTGTAATGTGGTGATACATCTGATTTTATAACAGTAATTGGAGACATATTGTTTGGAAATGAATAGTGTGCAAAAGGATGAATACACTGATTTACTGGTTCCTTTGTCTGTGATATGGTGACCTGTGACACTGACTATATTTAGTTGGGTATATGAAGGCTACTTTTTTAACTAGAATATTTGAAGGATAGGTTATGGTATGAGTTATATTGAAAGAGAACAGTTTTCTTTTTTTCTTTTTTTAATCATTTGTATGCTTTTCAATGAATGGTGTATTCATTTATGACTACTTTGGTTTTGTGAGGTTTTAGTTAACTTTCATGGAAATGTTACTTCAGTCAGTTTGACAAGAGTATCCACATGGAAATATCTCGGTGGCCTAATGGTTAAGGTGTTGGGTTGGGAGGGTGGCCTAATGGTTGAGGTGTTTGTCTTACAAACACAAAGTGCAGGGTTTGAGTCTCACAAAGGATAATTGTCTAGGCTTAAAATGGCTCACAAGGGCAGTTAGCCAAGTACTAATCAATAAATCTAAAAACAGTTCTCTGCTATAATTTTCTTTAGGAAATCACAGCACTGCTTGAGATTTGGAGTATCTCTTCAAGGTCGTAACTCATATAGCATGAATAATGTTTTGGTTCTAACGGAGGAGAAGGAACATATTTGTATTTGTGAACTGGGGTAGAGCACTGATCGCCATCAATCCTTTTCAGACTAAGCCCAAGGGAGCTGTCTCGTTAAGTGACTTGATTAGGGTAACACAGTTAGGCAATGCAGGGTGAGGGAATCAAACTCCAGATCACTGGAAATAGCTCACTAACAGTACCTTAATCCCCTACGCCAACAACTCTTTAAGTTACTATATCATTCAGTCAAAATAAGCAAACAAATCAGATATGGCATAATGTCATAATGTAAGATTATCTTTATAAGAAGTTCAGTCCATTTCATCCTTGTCAATGCAGTGTCATTTTTGTTACTTCCTGTAGCGACACAGTCAGCTGTTTCTCTGCTTCACCTCTGTAGTGTGGCCAAAGCAAAAATGTCAATAACTGTGTGGCACAATTTTTATTAGAGGGACATGTAAGCAGAGAATGGATCGATGGTGCAAAACAAAGTCACCATTTGAAAAAGGGAGCAAAAGAACAATAATTAACAGCATAATGCAATCCATTCAAGATGGGAAGGAGATTGCATGTTTTGCTTTTTGGAAGAATATTTTGTCACATACATGTATATATGTAGAAATATACATAAATATATATATATATATATATATATATATATATATATATATATATATATACACACACACACATATCTAGACACACATACAGACACACCCACACATTTTATATATATATATATATATATATATATATATATATATATATATATATATATATATATATACATGGGTCTACTTCAAAACATTGACTTACCACAACATCAAAACCCACTTCATCGAGACCACATCAGCGCAACTGGACAAAGTCAAATACCGGGAACCTCGAAAACTAACCCTGGGAAAAGAACCACTTGGCCACCATGGTGAAGTTTGCCATTTCCCCACTGTAGTGTGATCTCGGAGCTAATATATTTAGGTAGGGGTGTGTGGGGGCAAAGCCCCTCACTCTGGTGGGTGTTACTTGCTATGTTGTTTTTTATTGTCCTGGTGGCCAAGTCGTTCAGTTCCCGGGGTTAGGCTTTGCAGTTCTGGGTGTTTGATATTTCTGATGTGGTCCTGAGGAACTGGGTTTCGATCATGTCATAAGTCGATGTTTTGAAATAGACCTTTATTTTATATATATATATATATATATATATATATATATATATATATATATATATAATATGTGTGTGTATGGGTCTACTGATAAATGTCCAAAGACCCAAACGCTGATGTTCATAATGTTGACCAGTCGACACTGCGGGCATTGACATGTTACTATGCATGTGCTGAGAACAGGCTCAGCTCATGCAAAAATAAAATTCTAGAAACATAAAGTTAACATTGTTTTTTTACAGGGGGGTAAGCTCCCCTGTACCCCCTGCTAATTATATAAAAATAAGTACTAATTCTGAGATTGCACAATGTCAGGGAAAGGGCAAATTCCCCAACCTTGACAAATGTGCATTCTCGCACATCTGTCGACTGTCTCTTCAGTCGATTAAATTTTGTTGACTTAACAGATGTCGTCTAAAGCTAGTCTTGACCAAATGCAGTATTACCATACATTTTATATATGTGTTTGTATGTATATATGTATATATATATATATATATATATATATATATATATATATATATATATATATATATACACATGGGTTCACTACATATGACCAAAAGACTGAAACTTTATTTGACTGAAAACCCAAATGACCGAAAACTCATTTGACCAAAAAACAGCACTGGCAGGTATGTGCCCTGTTCCCCACTGTAGTGCAACCCTGGAGTTAGAATATATTGTTAGGGTGGGGTGGTTTGATTTGATATTGTTTAGTGAAACTGAACTTTGTGGGGGCTTCGCCCAACACCCCCACAATGTGGGGGGCTGTGCCCCCCCACAAAGCTCCTAACAATATATTCTAACTCCAGGGTCGCACTACAGTGGGGAACAGGGCATATACCTGCCAGTGCTGTTTTTTGATCAAATGAGTTTTCAGTCATATGGTTTTTCGGTCATTTGGTGTAAGTCAAATGGGTGTCAGTCATATGAACTTTCGGTCATATGTAGTGAACCTATACATATATATATATATATATATATATATATATATATATATATATGTGTGTGTGTGTGTGTGTGTGTGTGTGTGTGTGTGTGCGCGCGCACACACGTGGGCACACATGTTAATATATCTAACCATATATCCATATATGGATGTATTTGGAAATGTCAGCATGCAAAAACATTGACACAGCAACTTACCCAAAGTGACATTTGCTAAAACAACACTGTTCAAAAAAAGAAAACAGTCTCCTTTTAAAAACGCACTAAAACTCACTGCTTACATTTACTATCTGCTTTAGACAACACTTAAATCAACATCATTGTAGGAGGTGCTGTATATCTTGACCTTCAAAGGCTTTTGATACATTAAATTTTCTTATTTCACCTGTCCAGTCAACACTTAACCCCTTCCAAAAATGAACTGGTTCTCTTGCTACCTAGATAACTAGTTTAAACTAGTTGTTAAAACCAAACTTCATCCCAAACAATTTACATTAGCATAGCAAAGAAATTAATTCAAGGACTTCTCTTATTTATAATATTTGCCAATAATACGCCAAAATCATGCCACATGTTTGTCATCCAATATGCAGAAGATATCAGACTTTGCTACAGTATGATCTTCTATCTTAATTTAAAGGTGTACTACAGAATGCTGTAATTCCATAACGTTGAATGAGATTTCTAGACTAAAACTAAACTATAAAAACAAAAATTATGCCCTTCCATCTAAATCAATCCATCACCTAGCATCATATGACTGAAGGATCACCCCTAGTTATGGCATCAGCAATCCAACTACTCTGAGTCAGATCAGCTCTGTGCTTAAATTTGATCACCACACTTACAGGGTTGTTTGGCAAAATAACTGCAGACTCATTTCTCTATGCTGTATTCGCCCTTTTCTCCCAATACAAGCTAGACTGGCAGCAGTGACAGCCAATCTACTTCCCAGTCATGTCTACTCTTCTACTGTTATCGCTAACTTAATTATAAGTCAAGAACTCAAACCTTCATTGTGTCTCCATTTATATCTCCAGTCATCCACCCAAAGCTCACCACTGCTTAGCCCTTAAGTCCAACAAACACACTAGTCCTCACAACCATAAAAAAACATAATACTGCAATATCCTGAAAAATGTTTCCCTCTTCAGCCAGTATTATTCGTACTCCAACTCACTTCCTAGGTTCACAAATAAATTCCTTAACAAGTCTGTTATTGCTAATAACTGACATGGAAGACCTCACTTTTTATCAGGTATTTCCAAATGTTGAAATACTCTGCTTCTCCCCATAAGAAGTGATAGTAACCCAGATCTTCAATGACTGCATTAACTAGGCAGGTACCCCTACCTTGGATTTGTAAATGCATGCTGTCCATCTCAATCAACTTCTAGGGCATACATTGCATATTTGTTTAACTCCTCACTGTACCTGGCCATAAGCATTTTCAGTGTGTGCGTAACCATATGTTTTTTCTCTTATTTTTGTAATTTGCTTATGCACGAACTTGACCAAAAACTGTGCTTTATATGTAGTATAAAAATTAAGCATTTTATTCTGTTTATACTTTGTTGACTGGGTAGTCTCCCTATGCCAATAGTCTCTTTTCAGGGGAGACCCAAGGAGGTATTCATACTGACTCAGGGAAACTTGGCCAAGGCACCAGGGAACTTCCCCTACTCATTTGGAGAGTGCAGAAGTACTGTTCATTGCTACATTTCTGTTTTCCGTTCTGAGGGTGAAGGCGGCTCGGAGAAACTGGAAGGAAGATGGAAGCAGCAAGTATTCACAATGGTGAGTGACAGAAGGAGAAGAGCTTGCAGAAGGGAATGGAGTCAGAAAGTGGTTGTTTGCATAGCAAAATCAAAATAGAAGGATTGGTCAGATTGCTGAGAAAGGAGGAGACGGCTGGAGTGAAGGAGGCTGGTGAAGTAAAAGTAAGCGATACTTTGCAGGACTCTGAGTACCAGTTTCAAATAAGATCTATTTTATGGGTCAAAGCTAGAGTGTATGGTTACTTCCCTCTAATTGGGAGAGATGCAGGTTGATTATTACAAAGAGATGATTTTGCAGATTGAACCAGAGTGGTGACATTGTGGGGTGATATTATGGACAGAATTCAGGAAGAGGTGGTGACAGATGTTACAGAAGTGAAAAAATCTTATGCACAGATGCCGAAGGAAGGAAGGCAGTAAGAGAGGGAGAGAAGGAAGAGAGATCATGGAGAGGAAGTTTGTTATATGGCTCAGCAGTAAGGAAGAGAAAGAACTCAAAAGATATAAGGTCTGACACAATATTATTGCAACTTTGAGAATATCACCTAATGAGGTACAAGTCTTTTTTCATCTTAATAAAGAGACTTATTGTGACATTTTATTTGAGACTGGGCAATGTATGAAATGTTTTCTAGAAAAATTAAAAAAAAAGACTATAGTCCATGGAACTCTTATGTAGTGCAGAATTTTAACAGAGAGACTAAAAAGGAATTGCTGTACAATTTCGAACTGAGGTGGAGAAGGAAGCACTGAAGGACTTTTTAAAAGTTGTATGTTGTGTTGGGCATTACAAAAATATATGATGATAGAGGTTTATGGACAGAGGTTGGGATTTTAGGTAATATTAAAAATGGAAAAATACAATCTTGTGCATATTCCAAGTGTAATAACTGTTGAAGGAAATAGAGGTTCAGGGGATTCAATAAAGCCTACATGATAATTTTGACCATGTGCGTGTTGTGGCGGGAAAAGTTTTAGATTCAGTAAACACTGCTTAGCGGTGTGCACTCACTTGTAAACATGGAAACTTTTGTGGCATGCAAATTACAGCATAAGTAGCTGAATTTTATGCTAATGAAGCAAACCAACACAGATTCAACAATCTCTAAAGCAATTGTGTAGACTCTGTGTTCGTGTTGGCCGTGTATTCAAAAACTTTCTGAATACAGCCACAGAAAAGAGTTTACATGGAAACAAGAGCAAAATAAAGTTCTTAATTTGTACAGAACTGACCGTAATATGTAACACCACACATATTATGACCTAATGACACATTGCAGATGCTAGAAAATCAAAATAACAAATATAAAAATACATTTTTAAGTGCCATGACATAAATTCAGCTTCCACCCCCACCCCAAAATGAAGAATATATTCGTAAGTATTGCAAGCTGCTAAAAAGTTTAAATGTCATAAGACAGACTATTATACTGTAATGTAAACATATGCATTATGTAGCTGATGGATTATAGTCCCACTTTATAAAAATGTATTCCTCTGTGCAGATTTATAGGCAAATTGATACCCTCCCCTGTGTTTACAACACTGAGTTCCTGTGCAGTTTTCCTGCCTACACAGTTACAAACCATGTAGATTCCAGGCTGTCAGCATGGTGAAGATGCAAATGAGGTAAAAACTCATTAGAATAGTTGAATCTCAAAAAAAAGTAACCATGTAGGAATGTTCACTTTGTGTAGGCACTTTCACAGTGTCCGTGTTGAATGCATGACAACAGTGAATGATGATATTGAGGGGGGTGTCAGGTTACACTTGCATAGGTGAACATGTAGGGTTGTGAATGGTGAAAGTGCATGTAGGCAGTGCACAGTTTCCAAATTCTATGTCATCATCATTATTTGGTTGTTAAAATGTGTGGTGTCTGTCTGTGTTAATTATTATTTTTTTCTATGTCATTGTGGGATTTGGCACTTAGTGCAACCATGAGAAACCTAAGAATGAATTGCTGTTTTTTCTTGGTTGTTATGCAACCATTCCTGTGCAGCACATGTATGTGTTAGGGCTAGTCCTGTGTTCAACTACAAGGTGTGCAACCTTTCCTTCACTTTTATGGTCCATGTTTGCTTAACATCATGAGAACATTGGGAACAGATATCAATTTTTCCTGTATTTACCTTATTTATGTGAAGGTGTACAGAGGTGCTCAGAGGTGCGCATAGCACACTAATCAGCAATGCTCAGGTGTGGTTAATAGATGCTAATTATAGCACAATCAGGTTGAATTGCATGTTAATCAACCAATCCAACATGGTGGCGCTATTCAACAATGTATAAAGCACCATGTAGCATCCATTCTGGGTTTTCCTCAATACTTCAATACCATTGGAGTGGAGACTTGGAATTTTTAACTGACACAATGCTAGGGGCTGCTGCAGTTGTTCTACATCTGTATGTGGAAAAGGCTGAAGCCAATGCTGCTGGTGCTGCTGTCAATAGGCCTAGGCCAAGAAGGAGAAGAGTTTTGAGGCCCAGGGTAACCTTCCAGGAGCTACATGAGTTGGAGATTGTACAGCACTACAGGGTGGACCAGGACACATTACAAGAACTCTGTGAGTTTTGCCACCCTCAAATCAGAGCCAGAGCCAACTGAGGGGGAACTCATCCCAGTGGAAACTAAGGAATGTGTAGCTCTAAGAATATTAGCAACTGGTACCTTTCAAAGACCAAGTGAGGACATGACAGGTGTGCCATAGGCATCAGCCTCCAGGATCCTCCACCAGTTTCTGGATGCTATGCTCATACAAGCAAGTGAGTGAAGACAGGGTTAGCAATATGAACTGTTTTACCATGTAGCACACTACCCTAAGTACTGGGTGCCATAGATTGCAATTATGTACACATTAAGGCACCTCCTGGTGAGCAGGGTAGAATCTACATTAACTGCAATCAATACCATTTCATCAAATGACACATTGTGTGTAATTCCCAGGGAATTATCTTGAATGCATGTGTTGGCAACTCTGGAAATTATTATGACTCCCATATCTGACACATCACAGCTGTACCAGATGTTTGCCAGGGGAGATATCCTACAAGGTTATTTACTGGAGGATGCTGGCCATGCCATGGAACCATGACTGATGACACCCATCAGAAATGTGCGTACACACACACACACACACACACACACACACACACACACACACACACACACACACACACACACACACACACACACACACACACACACACACACACACACACACACACACACACACACACACACACACACACACACACACACACACACAGTCACACCCACACACACAGTCACAGCTCTAGTGCCTAGATATATTTGGCAGAGCCCTGCAGTATAATCCATGCACATGTACACAAATATTTACACCATGTGCTATGATCCTCAATCTAATCCTGCAGAAACAGCTGCAGCAGGATCAGCAAGGGGAAGGGACACACATACCCCACAACAATGCCTAGGTCACCATAGCCACAGTCAGAGGAGGACTTGGAGGAGGAACTACCAGCTCCTGTCCCTGTAATCAGACATAGGCGTGCTTAGTATTCCCTTGCTTTGGCTTAGAGACAATGCATAACACAGTCACTGACCACCCAGGGATCTAATACCTTTCTTCTACTCACATATATATATATATATATATATATATATATATATATATATATATATATATATAGTGTAATTGATGCCAGACAACTCACACAACCTTTACATCTTCATGTATTGGCTGTGTACTGATTTGGTCATTAATAAAGTCTGTTATTCCAGTGTTACCGGTCTCTTTACTGGATGTTTTTGAGGAGTGTAGTTCCCTTATTTTGGTACAGAGTTTGTGCAAGTACTTGGTTCGTTGAAGTGTACTGATTTGGTCAGACAGAGGCAGCCCTGAACTAAAGGTGTATCAACCGCTGCATTTGCAAGGTAAGTCCTGAACCATGAGTGTATTCTTTAATAATATTATGTCATACTCTTGTATTTCTTAACTTGGCACAGTAAACAAGTAAATAGTGGTGGATTTGTACAGAAAGTGCCTTAATATGTGACACCAGACTTATATTTGTCCATTAGTAATTAGTAGGCCTCAGGCATGAAAGATTCATGTCCTCAGTTCAGCAACATCCCTTTGTAGTGGTAAATCATTAATTTCAGACTTTAGACTTGTTTCCTGTCATAATGGTAAGTGAGCTTTGTCCCCCCCCCCCAAAAAAAAAGAGGAGTGTACCCTTGTTCCTGCCATAATAGTAACTCAGCTATGCTACCCCCAAAAGAACAGTATATGTGTGTTTGTGCCATCCAACCTGGACTTCATTTGTTGGCAATTGAATATAATAGTAGTCCCAGTTAATATCCTTTCACATGTTAAGGCCAATGATATAGAATGGCTTATGCACTGCATGTGTTAGATAACTGATACATGACCAAGAAACACAGAAAGGTAAGACAGAGGTATATATTTGTAAGCACAATTGTGACAGGTTGTGTGATCACCAAGTGCTCTATGTCCAAATATAGTAAAGAGAATTAAATGTACAAATCACAGCTGATGGTTTGATAGCAGTATATATTCTGATGCAGTTGGTTGCATGAAGAATGACTTTTTTTTATAACAAGTGAGTACAATTAAATACACTGATGCTTAAAGACCAAATAAGTATGCTCTAAGCATTGATGCAAAGCTGTTTGTGTGGCAAAGAGGACAAAGGCATCCCTCCTGTTTTCTGAAGCTGTGTTGGTGTGACGGTTCAAATCCTGACATATTTAGAAATTTGTGATATGTGCTATCAATTTTTACTGTGCCTTTACAGATTTTGCATATGTAGCCCTTAGTTGTATTATCTTTTCCTCTTTGCCTTCTTTTTAATTCCAGTTTTGCATGATCCACCATGTCCCAAAAAAAGTTGGGCTAAGCTTATCTTGTTTGCATGAAGAGCAACATTGTAGAAACGGAAAAAACAGATTGCTTAGAAAGCAGACACCCAAAAATAGAAAACAGATACATTCAATTAATGCCATTGTGAAAAGCTGGTATGGAGTACAGATGGGACCTGGGTATAGTAGCACTTATATATCACATAATAGTAACTGTGAAACATTAACAATGTGGCTCGTGTTTGCTCACTCACGTATATATCACATAATAGTAACTGTATGCGGCTCGCATTTGTGCACTGCTTCCCTACACAAAAAAGGCCTATCTCACATAGGTGTACACTTTGTTAACCATTGCACAAATCCAATGCTCGTTGCTTGATGGAATTGTATATATGATACTTTATTATTGGTGTTTATTGTCCAGTTCCTTTGTATGACATAAAACCTACATGTGGAATCATTGCAAATTAAGGGTACAATATAACTATATGCCATATTTATAATACATCCATTTGTCCACCCCAGACCACCCCAAACATGCACTACAACCCTGGGGGGTCTCATTAATTTTTCCACACATATATCAACCACAGTACAAAGTGTTATATATAATGTATACACACACTTGGGCAGGGCTACATGGTGGTGCTTACAGCCTTGCTCTGCAAAACTCAAACAGCCAACTATGCTCAATAAGGGTATTTGTGTTGCTACACAGGTAGGTGTCTTAACAGCCTACTGCTGTTAGGTTACTTGTCTCAGATGACACTATGAAGCAATGTGTCTCTGAAGGCCTCCCAACCTCTTGTCTCCCACATGGTCTGCTGATGTCATCTACTATAAGTTCACCTGCAGTCCTGTCAAAATCAGACTTGTGCTGTGGTGTGCCCATTAAGTGCTGTGTTCTGTAGTCTGTGTACTTAGGGGTTCTATTCTCACTGCAGTCAAATGGGGAGTTGGTGGGTGTGAGCTGTTGCTGGACTTTATAGTCAGCCTTTTAGAGGAGTCTGTGGGACATTTATCTTGTCTTCAAACCCTGCTGATGTCATCTATAAAGTGTTTTCTGACACACTCCAAGTCAGACTTGAGCTGTGGCACTTGCATTAAGTATTATGTTCTGTAGTCTGTGTACTTATGCAGGTAGGGGTTCTATTGTCACTACAGTTAAATGTGTGTGTGTGTGTGTGTGTGTGTGTGTGTGTGTGTGTGTGTGTGTGTATGTGTGTGAACTGTTGCTGGACTTTACAGTGAGCCTTTTACAGCTGCCTGTGGAAAATATTATCTTGTCCTGGACAGACACAGTAAGCTAAAGAAGCTCATGTTTACAAATACAAAAGTTAGAACCCATAACTAGAAGACTACCCTCCTCAGCCTAAACAAGCAAATAAGACAGTCTTTCATCCAACCCTTATAATTTCTCTATTTTTGGGGAGTTGCTTTTATTTTTTCCCTCACAGCACAGTGGGGTAGGCCTGACCAAGGGCTCTATCTGCCCCCATTACACCAGCTATGGCATCAAGGCCCAGAACATTTGAGCTACAACCTGGTAGCACCCCTTCTGCTGCCCCTGTACTGCCTGGAGGACAGGCCTGAGGTTCCATCCAAGAGAAGTGGCAGAGGGGATGATTTTATCAACCAAGAAGAACTGCCAGGGATGATGCATAAGACTGTGCACCACACTGTGGGTGCACCCCTATGTCAGATGGAGACAGTGCTCTCCATCATTGTACTGAATAACAAAGGGAGACACAGACGCTGGACACTGCAGCCATCAGCACAGTGAGGTGACAGTGATAACAGTCCAGTGGGTGAGGATTTTATTCTCACTGTCACACAGCTTGATGTCCATGGGTTCATGCCCTTACCCCAACCATAGTGTTCACCCACTTCTTGTATTCTTCACCATCTCTGTGTCTTGTTTTCTGTGTCCCTGTCTGTCAGAAATTGCTTCCTCACCTTGGCAATTTACCTGCCCCAGACATAACTACTTCCCTTCCTCAACATTCCTCTCTCTCTGTCTCTCAAAAAAAAGGCACCTATCCCAAAAACCACGAATCATCACATACATAGCTCTCCATGTAGCCAGTGTGTCTACTTGACACACTTGATTCAGTCTAGCTGGCTATACAACATGATTACATTGTTGTCAAATATCTCTGGAGGTGACAGGCCAAATTCAAATAATCTTCTGTACATATGGTCAGTTTTTTAGTGCACATTCTCAGTAGACATCATATATTCTTAATACATACATGTGTTGTCCACCCTCAAAATAATACAACCCTGGGGGACTCAGTATTTTTACACACATATGTCAACCACACTACAAAGTGTAATATATAATATTGTGTGTTCCCTTATTGACAAGGCCAGTCTGTGGTGCTGACAACCTTGGTCTGCTAAACTTAAACATCCAACTATGCTCAATAAGGGTACTTGTGTTTTTACAGAGCTAGGCTTCTACACACCTAAGGTACACTGTACAGTTAGGCTACTGGATTCATATAGGCTACTGGATTCATAAGAATCTATGAATGTGTGCCTATGCAGGCCTCACAATGTGTTGTCATCCACATGGCCTGCTGATATCTTCTACCATAGGTTCACTTGCGGCCATGTGAAAGTCAGACTTGTGCCATGGCACTTGCATAAAGTACTGAGTTCTATAGTCTGTATACTTAGGTAAGGGTTCTGTTCTCATTGCATTCATCTGTGTGTGTGTGTGTGTGTGTGTGTGTGTGTGTGATGTTACTTGATATTGCAGAGATTCTTTTACACCAGCATGTGGGACACTGCTATTACAGGCAATACTGATGTGCTACCACATGCTCAACAGACAATGCTGATGTAATCAGCTATATCAGATTATTGCATATACAACAATCCCATCAGGGCAGGATCAGACACTGGCCTGGAACCCAGGCAGATGTCACTTTAGGTTCATAGGAGGTTACCAGGTAGAGGACTGGTGACAGGTATGCTTTGGGGTATGTCTGGCATGGATAGGGGGGTAAAGTTTGCTCCAAACTGTCTGGTAGCAGGCTGGTAACGTCTTCAATGTCATTATGAGTGGTAATGTCCACTACTAGTTTGGGACAAAGCTGACCCTTTACTTTTTGGTTTCTGACATAGCTAAAGAATGCCTCCTGGTTATCTTTAGCTAGGGATGCTACTTTAGGTTTGTACATAGCCTTACAGGACTTTTCAAGACAGCTAATTTCCTTGTTCAACCTGTGGAGGGTGTCCTTCCTCTGCTGAGTTAGTTCTCTCTTGTTCTTAGGTATTATTTTCTTCTACTCTTTGTATAATCTATGTAAGTTTGATGCCCACCAGGGTGGCTTGTTTTCTGTGAGGAACTTGTTTTGATCCGTTCACGTTCAGCCAACTCTATACATTTGTATTGGTGTTTATACAAGCCATTTGTGTACACCACTGTATAGCAGTCATTGTTGACTGTGGTAGCAGGGGATTACAACTATTTATGGCATCAGTTAGGACCTTATAGTTTGCTTTAGATAAATATTTCATCCTTTCTGCTCTTGAGCGGATATTGGATATGATTGTGAATGTGAATGAGACTAAATTGTGATCTGACCTGATCAGTGGGGGGGGGGGGGGCACACACAGGGGTTAGTGCAAAGAGGCACTATGTTGGTCAGTGCTACGTCTAGGACATTTAAGCCCCTTGTGGGAGTGCAGACTATCTGTTACACAGCATTTGAATGAACAAAGTTCAGGAACCTTAGGGTGTGTGTGTTTGTGAACATATGACTCCAATTCGATAGAAGGATGGCTAAAGTCACACATGACTGAGGTGTTTGGCTGTATAGTGAGTGACTCAAGTAGGTCCAAGTAGGCAGAGTGTTACTAATGATTCATGGTGGGTGACCTGTAGCTAACAATGATATATTAGGGGGTTTTACATACAGTTAGTTGAACTTGGAGTAGCTCTATGGACTCATATTCTTTGACCAGTCTTAAGGTGTATTTCTCTTTAATGAAGATGTATACACCTCTGCCTCTGCTTCTTTCATGCTCGTTTTGATGTGTGAATGTGTGGAAGGCATTGTACCCTTGCATAGCCAGGGTGCTCTCTGTGGCCTTGAACCATGTCTGTGTGACTGCACAGACATGGGCATCTTCCAAGGTAAGGAGTTCTTCCAGTAAGTGCAGTTTCTGATTTACACTCCTTGCACTAACCAGCATAAACTTTAGTTTGTAGTGGATTCTGTTATGTTGGGATTTTAGTTGTTCTAACATTGCCTAAAAAGTCTACTATGGGTGAGGTAAGCACCTTCATATAGTACAGTGAGGTATGTCTCCAGTTATTCACTGCAACACAGACTATGACAGCATCATAATGGTGCTTGGTGAGAGACTTGAGAGAGTGTGTGATCTGATGGACCCTGGCACCTGACAGGCAGCTGACTGTGGCCTTCTTCTTGTTCAGCCTGGTAAGGGGGGCATCTGTGCATCTCATTATGGAGTCACTTATGAACAAAGACATTTGGTTTTGTTTTGAGGTGTTTTGCCTGAGGAGCTTATTGTCTGAGACACTGGTGTGTGTATTATTATGTGTAGTGGATTCTGTTGGGTCTGCACTGTATGCAGTCAGTTTGTGCTTGGGAGGTCTCTGATATTTAGTTAGGTTTCTAGCAAGTACCTCTGTATATGTGGGTTTATGAGTTATGAGTTTGTTATGTGCAAGAGGTGAATTGTGTGTGCTGACAACATGTTTGATATCTGGTTTGTTGTTATGTGGGAGAATTGATTCCAAATTCATAGTACAAATACAGCTCTCACATGTTGTATTAGTTTGTTTTAGCAGTAATTAGTTGTCAGTGTATATGAGGCAATTGCTCTGTTGCCTCAGAATGCCCATGTAAATCAGGATGCCTGGAGAAAAGCTGAGAAACCATCCATCCATTATGTAAGGTATATACTGTAGTAACTAGTGGGGAGCGGGCTAGATGGACCAAATTTTGGTGTAAGACTAACAAAGTGTGTCTATTCTATGGAGGGCTAGGGTTACAAAATTGTGTCAATGTTTCACAATGCATGACTTTGTTGCTCACAGGGCAGCATTGCAAGTTCTGAGTAGCTATGGTAAATTGAGTGCAACCCCCCCCCCCCAAACACAATGCTGAAACATGGGCAAAGTTAAACTATTTTAAAAAAAACTAAACAAAGGGAAATGCCAATAGTGACCCTTATTCCAATAAGCCCCAATTCAGATGCAGGGGGCCTTATTAATGTAAGAGGGCTGGTTTTAGTGTTCAATGATACCAAACAGTCTAGATTCAACAAGCCTGAACTAAGCCTATGCTATAAAATGCAGAAGCACTTGAAATCCACAGTGCAGAAAATCACAATCACATTAGAAGAACAAACAGTTTAAATAAAGCAGCAATTGAGTAAAAAACTCCAGTAAGAGTGTAGACAACAAACCTTCCTAGTGTGAAATGAATGGTCTGTAACCCAAGTGTTTTAATCAGAAATAATACACTTTCAGAATAACAGACACAATAAGCCTTCCACCAGCAAGTCTTAGCTTAGAAGGGTGTAGGCTATCCTCCCCTGCCATAAGAGTCTACACCACAAACCTTCCTAATGTAAAACAACTGGTTTGGAGGCTAAGTGCTTAAACCATAACAAAGAGACTTAGAACAACAACCACAATAAGCATTCAACCAACAATTTCCAGATCAGAGGGGCATAGGTTATTCTCTCCTACCACAATAGTGTAATCTGCAAACCTTCTTAATGTAAGACAACTGGCCTGAAGCCCAAGTGCTTAAACCAAAATTAATACGCTTAGAATAACAGTTAAAATGTAATGTGATACCAGACAGATGACAGTGACATGTCTTTTAATCTACCCACATACATCATGTCATGGTTAGTAGGCCCTGTGTTATCTGGATGAGAAATCCTTGTAGTCTGTCCAGTTGCTGCATGTGTCTCGTGAAGTTCACACAAAATAGAGTATTATTCTGTATTACTGTTCTGATAAGTTTGACTACAGGGCTGTCATGCAATCCTGAAATCTGCATGTGATGGTGTATCTTATGATGTGCACCATACATATGTACATATGTACCGGAAAACGTTAAAGAGAAAGGTTATAAAGTAATGGCTCACATTGCAGTGCCTGACTTCACAATCCTTACAACAGAATATACTAGTAAGTACCATCATGATGATGGTATCCACTGTATCATTTGGCAAGGCAAGTGTAACTGACAGGTACAATTATCAGTTCAACAACACAAATACAGCTATACTAGGCAATAATGTAGCTATGCACCCTGTGCATCAGACACAAAGCTTTTGTACCCCGAATCCAAAAGAGAGAAAAATGGGATATTGTACAGTTATCACTTGCTCAGGGTACAGGGCAGGGATCAGGAGGCCTAGGCTGATACAAAAGGTCAATGAGTGTATATGAGGGAGAGAGGGATGCAGGCAGGCTGTGCGTGTGTCTGTAGCAATCCTCCATGTGAAAGTGGTATGTGAGAGTCTGCATGAACACAGTCAAGCTCAGTGACAGCTCTACATCTTGGTATGTTGGACAGGTGTGAGCTGTGCATAGTAGAGGTGGCTGTTCATCATTGTCACTTCTGACCACGAGAACTGGCACTGCCAGGAGTTGCACTGGCACCTCCATGCCTAAAGGCAGATGGAGTGCTGCTACCTGAGTGTGTCTGATGTCTGATGAATGTGCTCCCTTCATGGGAACACACAGGACCATAATCTCATGGCCTGCCATTTCTGGGTGTGAACAGTGCGCTCAATGATGGACTAGTGGAAGCACTGCCACTATGGGAGCATGATCGGTAACAGCCATGTTGGCTATCAGCCAATATTGTGGCTGACCTACGCCCACGAGGATGCCATTCCCCTCCCAGCAGATGTTCCATTGCAGACACTGCTCGTTCCATGACAGACACCCCTCAGTCCAACACAGATACCCCTCATTACAATATGTAATTTATCCAATCCTGGGAATCGGTAACACAGTGGAGGCTGTCACGCATCTCAGATTGTGCCACATCCACAACCCTGAGCATTTGTGCAGAGTGGCATTCTGAATACGCTTGTACCTCCATGATGGCCCTAAAGATGTACAGTGTGATGTGGGAAGAGACACCTGCAGCAGGTGGAAGAGGGCCAGCAGGCCCCCTCTGAGCACCCCTATCAACCCTCCTGTGTGGCACCTCCCCAACACTTTGGCTATGGTCAGACTCAACAGGCTCTGAAGCTGCAGTAGCCACACATTTCTGCTCAATGTCATCACCCTCCAGCTGTCCTATATCTGTGGACTCAGTGGACTTGGTACGCGTATGCCAACTGCCTGTGTCCAGGGAAAAAGAAGATGGTGGCTGGACATCAAGCTCTGTGTCAGATTCAACCTCTGCACCCTCCGACTGTGCCTCGGTTTTGCCACCATCATCAGTGTCTGATGAGACACTGACATCAGATGGCACAGGGTCCACACTCCCACTGTTATGATCACCTGTAATAAAAAAGGAGAAGCACAGGCATACATTAATACCTGCACTACTATGTTGCAATATATGCTAAACAACTAACATTGCTGCAACTATTACAGAAAGTACAGCAATACACACAACATGCCTAAAATGAGACATTATATTTATAGAAATTGATCTACAGTACTGAAATAACTTGATTTGGCTTACCATCTGAATGAGGCATATGTTGCTGGATTTCTGATGGTCCTGAAATAAGTTAAGCAAGACGTAAGGACAACATTATCACATTTAACAGTAAGTTAGGGGGTACTACATGTACTCCCCTCAATCTGCATTATGTTACTTTTAGAAGAACATGGCTGACAACTCCAGATTGGATTTATCAATTTACCAATCTTCAGTCCCCCCCCCAAAACAGACATCTGACACAAAAGTAACTTTTATTTCAATTGTTTTACTATACAACGGTATTCAACTGGTCATATAACAAAGCCTACCTGGACACTTTTCCTGGGACTGAGAAGGAGGGGCACCTAGAGCAATCACATATTGTGGGCCATTCTGCTGTAAGTTGTCCTGTTGTAGAAGATTTGCCAGGAATTTCTCATTGGGGGGTGAGAGGTGGTTCTGCAGCAGACCCACCCTTGGTTACATTCTGCTCTGCAACAGCAGCTATACGCCTCCATGCAGATGTGAGCATGTCAGTTGCCCTGTGGCATATCTGCTCATAACTATGGCCATGGCCACCCACAGCATTCATGTTTGCAATGACCTGCTGCCATAGTCTAAGCCTCTCTAGCATATTGGGATGACCCCTCAAAAGAAGAAAAGTGCCATGTTGACAGAGCGCATCCATTATGATTGTGTTCTCTGCCCCATTTAAGGGGGGTTCTGTGTCTCAGTGACATTTTTGGTCCTAAAACACAACAGCATGATAATACACATAACTGTCACATAACTGCAAAGTAGCTGCTAGCAGATAAAACAGTTAAGGTAGGCAGTCAGTAGTATCCACTGGAAAAACATAACACACATGACATGTGAATTACTAACAACAGGCAGGATACAAAACAAGGAGAGTAGCAAGGGCAACATATCCTTGTATGTGCCATAGCAGTAACTCAACTGTGCCCCCCCCCCAAAAAAAAAGAGTCCATTCTACTCTGTGACATAAATGTAACTTTTCTTTGCCCCCCCCCACCCACTAAAGAACAGGCGCATGAACCATTTTACTAATAAAACACATTTAAAATGCTAAACATGCATTCAAAGGACCTGTCCCTGAAACATTTGTACATATGTATCTCACAGCTTACTATTTTCATTTATTGTCAATCATTTATACCTCTGAAATGGCTTGACAAACATGGCCATTCCATCAGTACACTTCTAACAAATGCATACAGATAGTGCAAAAGGCTTTGCTTCACTTTATTCATTAATATATTCTAGCATATGAATTATGTAGGTAAAAAAATGACAGCATACCTGCCGTACTTCTATACTCCTCTGTAAAGATAGCTTGGGAAATATTTTGCTTTGCTGAACACGTAGCAAGTATCTTCACCTTCAGTTGGGCTAGCTACACATTTGCTTTTTTTATAATGGAGTAGATTATTAATGGACTGCATCTATCAAGGTTGTATTTCAGAGATGCTAATTACAGCATAAGCAGCTGAATTGCAAGCTAGTCAACCAATCTGGAGGAGCTATTCATGAAGTTATAAAGCAATCATTTAGACTCCATGCTGGTTTTTCCTGTGGATTTCAAAAGTAGTGGAGTACAGACACAGAAAGTCTATGCAGACAGAATGTTAGGAGCTGCTGCTGCTTAACTCCATGCTGATGTTATCCACTGTATCATTTGGCAAGACAAATGTAATTGACAGGTACAATTATCAGTTCAACAACACAAATGCAGATATACTAGGCCCTAATGTAGCTATGCACCTTGTGCATCAGACACAAAGCTTTTGTATCCCTGAATACAAAAGTGAGAAAACAGGGATATGGCACAGTTATCACTTGCACAGGGTGCAGGGTGAGGGTCAGTAGGCCTAGGCGGATACAAAAGGTCAGTGAGTGTATGTGAGGGAAAGAGGGAAGCAGGCATGCTTTGCATGTGTGTCTGTAGCGATCATCCATGTGAAAGTGGTATGTGAGAGTCTGCATGAACACAGTCAAGCACAGTGACAGCTCTACATATTGGTACATTGGACAGCTGTGAGCTGTGCATGGTAGAGGTGTCTGTTCATCATTGTCACTCCTGACCACGAGAACTGGCACTGCAAGGAATTGCACTGGCACCACCATGCCCTAAGTCAGATGGAGTGCTGCTACCTGAGTGTGTCTGATGTCTGCTAAATGTGCTCCCTTCACAGGAACACCCAGGACCATAATCTCATGGCCTTCCACTTCTGGGTGTGAACAGTGCACTCAAAGATGGATGAGCGGTAGCACTGCCACTATGGGAGCATGATTGGTAACAGAAATGTTGACTATCAGCAGATGCTGTGGCTGACCTACACCCACGAGGATGCCATTCCTCTCCCAGCAGATGTTCCATTACAGACACTGCTCCTTCCATGACAGACACCCCTCAGTCCAACACAGACTTCCTTCATTCCAATGTCTCATTTATCCAATCCTGGGAATCGGTAACACAGTGGAGGCTGTCACACGTCAGATTGTGCCACATTCACAACCCTGAGCATTTGTGTGGAGTGGCTTTCAGAATAAGCCTGTGCCCCCATGATGGCCCTAAACATACACAGTGTGACGTGGGAAGAGACACCTGCTGTTTTTTTCCTGTGGATTTCAAAAGTAGTGGAGTACAGACACAGAAGGTCTATGCAGACAGACTGTTAGGCACTGCTACTGCTTAACTCCATTTATATGTGCTACAGGCTGCAGACAATGCTGCTGCTGCTGCCAATAGGCTTAGCCCAAGACAGAGAAGAGTTTTTAGGCCACATTTAACTTATCACAACATACATGACATGGACATTGTAGAGTGCTACAGGGTGGACAAGGACACAATACGGAAACCCTGCAACCTCTGCCGGCCTCAACTCAGAGCCACAGCCTTTACCTCCCAATATATTTGTTGTGCACTGCTTGCATCACAGTCAGCCCTGAACTAACACTATGACAACTGCTGAATTTACAAGGTAAGTCCTGAACCTTTACTGTCTTGTATAATAAATATTATGACATGTCCTTGTGCTTCATCACTTGTTACAGTAAGCAACTACAAGGTGGAAGATCTGTACAGAAGTTAATGTCACATGTGGCAGCAGAGAGTTATTAGACTTGTATGTGTCCATTAGCAAGTAGTAGGTCTCAGGCCTCAAAGATTTACATATTGATACCTCCCCAAAGTAATGATGATTGCTGCATGCCCTCACAAGATCAAATTGGCAGGATGCAAAACAAGGAGTGTAACAAGAGCAACATGGCCTTATTTGTGCCTTAACAGTAGCTCAGCCTGGGTCCATTCCCTTGAAAGAACATTATCCCCTTGCATGTTCCATGACAAGAACCCATCTTTGCTCTCCACCCCTAAAAAAAAAATAACATTCTGTAATTGTTTGTCGCATCCAACTTTCATTAATTTGATTGCAACTGCATATCATAATCTTTCCAGTGAATATCCTCACACATTTTAAGGTAAATGATACAGACTGGCTTACACACTGCATGTCGCAAGGAATAATCATAGCAGGTTGTGTGATCACTAAGTGAACTACATCCAAATATATTACTTAGAATACATTTACAAATAACAGGTCATGCCTTCATACCAGTGTACATTCAATTGCATGTATTTGCTGCAAAGCTGTTTGTGGAGCAAAGATGGAAAGGTCCCCCCTCCTGTTTTGTGATGGTACATTGCAGTGAGAGTTGGGATCCAGACCTATGTAGTCATACTCATGTGTACTAGCAGTTTCTTAGACTGATTTTCTGCATTTCAACGAATTCTCCATGTTTTATACTTTTTTCTTTTTTTTTGTAATAAGGTAATAGAATAGAGTCAAATAATTGCATCAATGCTTGGTATGTCATATATGAAGTTACTAATGTTCTCCCTTTTTTTTTCTCTCACCCCAACCCTTTTCTCTCTCTTTTTTAATTTTTTTTGTTTATTTTTTTACTTTTTGTTTTTCCCACAGTACAGAGGGGTAGGGGTGTCCCATGGGATCCACCTGCCCCCACTCCATTGGCTACAGCACCGCTGTCTAGTACATCTGGTGCACAACCTAGTAGACTACCTCTGCCACCTCTGCACTACCCGGCCCCTCAGGTAGTTCTGTCCTGGAGGATAGGCCTGTGGTTCCCTCTGGGAGCAGTAGTGGAGGTGATGAGTTTATCACCTGTGATGAACTGCCAGGGATGATGCGTAGGATTGTGCACCTCACTATTGGTGCACGCCTATACCAGATGGCTCACCTGCTCTTCGTCCAGATGCACAGCACTCATAGGAGGTACAGATGTTGAGCACTGCAGCCAGTGGTATAGTGAGGTCACAGTGATGACAATCCACTAGGTGAGAACAAGATTCTCACTGTCAACTGACTTGACATGCATGGAACCAAGATTTCTCACCCTCTTCCAATCCATGGTGTTCACCCACCTCATGTTACTATTATACCTGGGAACACATTGCATTGCAAGTGTCAAACATCTGTCTCTGGGATTGTTGCATACCTGTCCTTCTTTTACCATAGTGGGTATCAGGCCCCATGTGTTCTGTAAGGTCTTGGTATAGGGCACATCTAACATTTTAAGATGTTCTGCTAAGTAATACTTGTTCTGAGATCTGGGACAGTATTTCCATCAATTCATATGGAATCAGATGTTATTTGTAATGCCATCCATGAAGAGGTGCATGATTCCTGATATGCATATATAAAATGAGGAACCGTCGTAGTATAATCTGTTTAGAACTAGTATAAAATATGCAATCACACACTGGACTGACATTTTAAAACAAAATGGGGGATAGTTCTGCAGGTGACAGACAGTACACTTCCTTTATTCAGAGAACTAGAATTCACACATTCATTGGACTGTAAAAATACTTATTTATCTTGACAGCTGCATTTGAATGATTTGCAGAAGTTATTATTTGAAATGGTGAAAGAAGAATAGGAACCTGATGTAGAATAGGAACCTGATGTAGAATAGGAACCTGATGTTTAGCAGGATTAGGATTGCATTCCATAGTTCTGGTTGTTAGAAGGAGAATGCTTTAGTGAAACGTTTTAAGTAACTTGGGATGAAGATTGAAGGAGTTAGCATCTGTTGATCAACAGTATCTAGTGAAAATTTTATTTTTAAAGGAGGGACCTAGTGGGGACAGTATTACGTTTAAGGATTTTGTCTTTAATTAAGGAAGACAATAATTTGTCTGTTAGTGTGTTTGCTAAACTTTTACCTAGGTGGTTGAGGTACCATGTTGCATGAAATGGAGTGAATTGTTTATGCATCTATAGCTTTTGCTTAGTAGAATTGGAGTCTGTTGCATTTGACAGAGAGTCTTGCAGTTATTAGTGGCAGGCTGCCCTCTAATGCTGGCAGTTCAGCTTTTGCAATGATGCTTCTTACCTTAGGGATAAATAGGTGGGAGATTCTATGGAAGCTACCTAGGGGGCTTTTTAGTTTAGTAGAAACATCATCAAGATGTGAGGAGAAGATAAATTGTCAAGATGGAAACCAGGATATCTGAACTGCTGCACAGAATGTTAGATAGCCCTAATCATAAGGCAACAAATTCTTTGTAGAGGGTTTGTAATTTTAGTTGTACCAAACAGTTTGGCTTCAGTTTTCTTGACATTTAGTATTACAGCTAAGGAAATCAACCAGTAATTAATGCCCTGTGGTAATTTACAAAATAAGAGCTAATGCAAGAGCAGAATGAATTTAAAATCTATTTGACCATGTCATAAGCGTAAAATAATGCTAGAATGTTAGGAGTGTAAGCTTGAAAGTGCCAATGAAGATAATAGACAGCAAAGGGCCAAAAACACTGCCCTAAGTAGCTGCTAGACTTCCCTACTGAGGATGGGGTAGGGAGTTCCCTACTTTATCTTTAAAGGAGCACTGAGATAACTATGCATCCACAGAATACATGTGGGTAATAGCAGGTAATGTGTTAGTTTTTAAGGTAGGGGGGTGTTTTACTTAACTGAAGGCATTGTCTTGATCTATGCTGGCTAGAATATGTTTACTAATACAGAATGTAAAGGTTAAAGTATTGTGCTCCTTTCTGTGGCCATATTGATCGGAGATGAGAAGGTGAAAGCAGAAAGGCAAGTTGGGAAAATGCAATACTTTCCACAATTTTGATACTGGTGATAAAGGTATGAGGCAAGAATGTGAAGGTTCACTTGCTTGAGTAGGGGTACTATTTTAGGTATTATCCAAAGGTGAGGGATGGTGAAGAATATATGCTGACAAATCTTATCTCTAAAGCTATGACATATTTCTAGGAATTAAGAAGTATGATCATCTGAACCTGTAAATCCATATCTGAAGATTTTTTTAGCCAATTTATTTACTTCTTGAATTACTTTATCTGTGTGTGTGTGTGTGTGTGTGTGGGGGGGTCTTTAAGTAAATATTCAGGTTGGGGATAGTATTGATTAGTAATGAACCAAATGACTGATTTGTGATTCTACACTGTTTAGCAATCAGTCTAGATAATAGGGAGACATCTGATATTTTGTGACCTTTGTGCTCAGTTTTAGGTTAGAATTGTGCCTTAGTGTTTCTAGCCAGTTACTCACCTTTTGCCAGATTCTCTTTGGATTATTATGGATCTTGCCATTGTATATTTTAATATAGATAACTTTAGTATCAAGAATGATTTTTGCATTCATTCGAGTATTGCAGAATTCTACTAATTTTATGATTTTAAAAGACCTCCCTGTTTGTCTGTTTGATCATTTGTTTGTTTGTTTACTTGTTTCTTAATGAACTACCCTTTCCACATCAAAGTTTAGCCACGGGATAGTGTTTTATTTAACACACCTAATAATAAGTAGAAAGTATTTATAAAGGCAGGTTGATATTCCGAAAGTATTCTAGATCTGACTTACAGTTGTTTTTTTTCAGTTTTTTTTTCAGTAACACAAATCTACAAGGTTTGGGACAGTTTATGTTTATTCTATTTGTAGGTGGAAATTATTCCAGGGGCTTTAAGTGTTTTTTCATAGAAGTAGAATCTGATTGTTCTGTACTTTGTAAAGAATAGTGGATGCATTTTTGGAGAGAAAAGCTTGTGTAACTTATTAGAAAGAAATGAGTCTATGAGTGAATGCCCATAGTTAAAATAGTTGAATTATGTGTGGGTAAAAATTCATTATGTAGAGATAGCATGCCTGAGTGTCATGTCAGTGGCTTTTAGTACTGCTACATCAGTACATGTTGAAATAAACATATTAAATTGGAAGAAAGCGCTAATTACTGGCTCTCAGTGTGTTTTTTTTGACATTGCTATTGGATAATTCTGATTTTTACAAAGTTTTTTGGATATAGTTTCAGTTCTTCGTTGGATTTTAAAGAGTTTTTTCTGTGTAGATATTATTATATCACTGCATTATCTTGTATACTGATGGATTGAATAAGACCTTCGACAATGATTGTAGAGGTGGGTGGGAGTATAAATAATACTACAATGTTAAGATTTAGATGACATTCAACAAGGCTGGAGCAAGTGATTTTGATGGGATTATATTTGCCCACTGTGATGGAACTGCAGTTGAACTTGGCAGTAGTATTCAGGAGCATGCTGCAACCTATTTTATTTCCTGCACTAATGCTGTGAAAGGGTTGATAAAGTGATGGAATATACCTGAAATCCTATTTTGAAATTGAAGTCATGACAGTGAGATGCTTATAATATCTAATATTAGTGTTGTATCCTGTGTTTGAGCTGTGGGTACTTACTGAAGACACTGCTAAAAGGGGTCTGTATCACAAGTGTGAAAACCAATTCTCCGAATCCCAGTACTCTGAAAAATAACCCATGGTTCAAAGAAACAGAATGAGTGAATTTTGGCAATAACTGTGACACTTTGAAAGAATTTTGCAGGGTCTTTACCCCTGTACCCATAAAGGTGATACTCCCCACACCCTTGCTACTTTTATATGCTAACTCCGCAATCACAGTACCTCAGAATTTCACACGGTGGGAACTTCATGGATCATATGATGTAGCTGAAGAATACTTTCTTTTTGGATCTGTGGCAAAAATCTTTCTGAAATTAGCTAAGTAGTTAAAGCATGAGCAGATGGTACTGCCTAAAGAAATTAAGTCATGCACGTTAATCCTGATTTATAAAGTCATTTACTACAAAGCTCAAAGTATTTGTGAAGCATGATGTATATGCCCCAGGACTTGAGTCACCTGCTGAGTGTAACTGGGGTGTTACACTCAGTCCTTGAGCCCCTCTAGCTCAGCTTATTAGTGTTTTTTCAGCTCCCAAAGTACAGAGGGCTGTTTGCTGATCTCATTTGATACAGACTTTCCTGCTGTGGGAAGAGGTAGTCTAAACTGTCACTAAAAATAAAGGTGCATGATGATGATGAAGAGTGTGGTGTTAAGGCTGAAAAGGTGACCCAATGGTCATATAGTGCATAGTGCCCCCACTGCTGTACATGTGATGTATCTCTTGTTCAGAGTTTCACACACATTATTGTGGATAGCTTTGTATATCTGCTCTGGTGGTAACAGGTACTAATGTGCACTAAAACATTAATATTTCATCATTAGTGTTCTGTCAATCTTCAAAAACCATTTTTAACACAAAGGGAAATGGCTGCAGATCCGTGGCTAGCATATTTATCATGACCTTTTTATTTTTGTCAGACTGAAAACAACTTTTTTTATTTTTTATAACATTAGAATTGCTTATTAACCATTTTATATATATATATATATATATATATATATATATATATATATATATATATATATATATATATATATATATATATATATATATATTTACATGCATATACATACAAAACAAATAAGCATTTTTAACTGTTACAAACTGCATGGTAAAAAGATAAAAGAAAACACCAGATGTCATTACCAAATGCACAGAAATTATACAACATTGTACCAAGACAATAATCACAAGTAACTATGCTTTATCCATAATAAAAAAGCAAAGCTGCCCATGACTGAATACATAATTGCATATCCAAATAAGCATTATTCCAGGCTTTTAAGTGTAACAAAGCCTATGAAAAGTACACTGCCATTGCAAGATATCAGACATCTGGTGCAGAAACAACATGGATAGCAAAGTACTGATTACATTACGCATCAAAAATAAATATGTAAGAGCAACAGAACCTATGTCTGAGCCTATACTAAATAACCAAAATAGAACATCTAAGTCTGATGGAAGGAAACATGGCATAATAAACCCGATAGTTTTGATTAAGGCTATCCAAACAGATCTGACTCGAGGACAGAATCAGATAAGATGTGCATGGTTTGCCTACCTCGAACCACTGTGGCCACGACAATTTGTCCTTACTCTTCCTTGCTGGTTGAGCTTCACAGGGTAAGATCTACTTCCTCTCTCACTCCACCAAAATCCTAATCTAACTTCCTACTACTCCTAACCATGCCTTGCCTTTAATATTTTTGAATATAGGTTCCGAATTAATTTCTACAATCATATCCAAATCCATGGTCGTACATATCCTCAGATACACGTATTGTGTAAACAGTTTAAGAAGAAGCATTAAAGCTTGACCAAGATTCACTAAACTGATAAGAATAAGCAGGAAGATGACTGACTTTGCCCTGTTCCCTTTAAGAACAGTGTATTACTCTGTTTTATGCAGAAAGGTCAACACCTGCATTCATCAGTGAACCAAGTGATGAGGGGAACTGAGAGACCTCTTATATGGATCCCTATATGCTGAAAAAGGGTCACTAGGCACAGTCCAGGGCAAAGGTTGCCAACACAAATAGAGGGGGATGGAGACTTCCTTGCCTGGTGCCCCTCGGCACTTCCATCTCAGGGGAAAGAATCCCATTGGAGTAAATCTGTGCAATCGGTTTCTGATACAATAGCTTACACATATCACTAAAAGGCTGAGGAAAGCCCAAATGCTGCAGGGTACACCAAATAAATTTCCAGGAAATGGAATCAAAGGCCTTGTTAAAATCCACAAGCAACACCACAGCGGCGACATTCTGTTTAGAATGGTACGCTTGTACATTAACCCATGGTCGAACCAAGTCCGTGATCTTTGCCTGCCCCTTAATAAAGCCTTGATTTATTTATATATATTGACATTTGCTTACTGGGATAGTCCACTGGGCCAGTAAGAGCTCATTTTCATTGGAGGCCTGGGGAGAAAAGCTCTACAAAAAACATAAGCATAAACATGGAACAGAATTTAACATTTGTAAAGTTCCACAAAAACATGTACATAGACAAGTAATTAACAATTAGTTAATGTAAAGGTAAAACAGGATTTGATAATTAGTTGCATTAATACAAACATACTACAGAGTGAGACAAGTCATATGTAAAAAGGTTAACATTATATGACACTTCTGCCATAAAAGTAGTTAGGTTAAGCAAGACTTTATATTGGCAGTGGTCATTATAGTAAATAAGGGAATAGAAAGAAGGAGGGGTAGTCAGGTTTTAAAAAGCGAGGGACTGGTGCAAATGCAGATCCAGATAGAAGATAGGTAGTCTTGTAAAGAAATTTTGAATGATGACGAGGTGTTGCTTTTCAGATCCGAGAGACCTTTTAGGTAGATAACTGCTAAATAAAGAGGTAAGGGCAGGACAAACCAAAGGTTTGTAAATTAATGTGCAGTTGTTAATTGCAGGTGGGAGAGAGAGTGTGGGAGTTCAAGCCACTTAAGGGAGTGTAATACGCAATGATGGGTAGAATGCTTAGCATTTGTGGCAAATTTGGCGACTTTGTTATAACACATTTCAAGCTTAGATTTTAGGGAGGATTGTAGGTTAGTAAGTAGTGGGGCACCATAAACAAGAGAGGGAAGTAGATAAGTGGTAGCAAGGGTTTGTTTAGTGGAGGGTCTAAGAAAGTGTTTATGCCTATAAAGAATACCTAGCTTTTGGTGTGTTTTGTTAACAACAATGTGGTATGTGCTTGTCAAATTTTAGCTGTTCATCTATAATAACTCCTAGTAGTTTAATGTGAAGAATAACTTAAGTTGTTGTTTTGCTTTGAGGGAGTATGGTAAACTTGGTCTTGTTTATGGGGGTGTTTTTCATGAGGGTAAATAGAACTAGCTTAGTTTTATTTGGATTAAGTGACAGATGATTGTTACTGAGCCAAGTCTCTTTGGAGGTAAAGGCCAGTTGAGTGATATGTTGTAGGTCAGACATGGAATCAGAGGGGCAGATAATAGTGGAGTTATCTGCGTAATGTGTTAGAGAACATTGACTGAATGAAGACTGGAGACTATTAATAAAGATGCTAATGAGGAGGGGGCCTAATATAGAGCCTTGAGTGATACCAGTAGGGTTGTTAAGGTAGACCCCACACAGTTCAGATTTGTGAAGGGTAGATCATGCCTGCTCAATCTGGTAGACTTCTTTGAGTCCAACACCAGGGCTGTGGACAAGGGAAAGGTGGAACACACAGCCTATCTTGATCTTGCCAAGGCCTTTGATACCATTCCCCACTCAGGAATCATTGATAGACTCACTAATCTAGGCATTAACCCCTATGTCACAAGGTGGGTTGCTAACTGGCTCATGGATAGAACTCACACTGTGAAGGTTGCAGACTCCAAATCGGACTACTGTCCAGTCATGAGTGGTGTCCCACAGGGATCTGTCTTGGGTCCCCTTCTGTTTGGCATCTACATCTCAGAAGTTCAAGCCAACACAAAAGGACTCTGGCTGACCAAGTTTGCAGATGATTGTAAACTGGGAGCCATTATAGAATCCCCAACTGATGTTGACATTCTACAAAGGTGCCTCATTGACACCAATGACCGGTGCCTGAACCATGGCCTTAAACAAAATGCCAAAAAATGCATCATTATTCCCTTTGGGAAAACTCTGTGCCCATGAACTACCACATCAATGGTGTTCCACTTAACTCAGAAGGTGTAAGAAGAGATCTGGGAACACAGGTTGATGGCAACCTCTCCTTTGTCAACCACATTGCCACTGTGGTTAGAAAATCCTTTTATGTAGCACATCTCATCACAAAGGGTTTCTCATCTCAGAAGAGAGAGGTCATCGTCCTTCTCTACTCGTCCCTCATTAGATGTATTATAGAATACAATGCCCCTTTTGGTATGTACCTCATTAGACACCTGCAACAGATGGAAAGGCCACACAAATACCTCACCAAGAGGATTCTAGGCCTTAAACACATGCCCTATACTGACAGACTCAAAAAACTCAGGCTATACTCAGTCTTATATCACTTCCTTAGAGGCGATCTCTGCTTAACCTACAAAGCCATGTCTGACCCAGAGCTGCTAGACATGCTACTTCTAAAAAAAAACAATCCCGCCATGCCACATGCTCCAGTGAACCTCAGTCTTGTTACCACATTAAATAGAACATGCTGACGTGATAGGTTCCTTACCCAGAGAGGGTCTATATTAGAACATTGAAGTTTCAAAACTTCGAATGTTCTAATATTGAACCCTATTCAGCGAAATCTGAAAATATCAAAGCAACAGAAAACCAAATTTTTTCCAGTGGAAAGTATTCGGTTGTCTGTTTCTGTTGCTTCAGTATTTTTAGTGCTGTGGTGGAAAGTTACGGGTCAGGTTCAGGTAAGTGTGCGATTGAGTGCGGGTTAGGTTAGTTAGGGTTAGGATGCGGGTTAGGTATGTGTGCAACTGTGTGGATGTGAGGGTTAGGTGAGTTAGGGGTGGGGCGCGGGTTAGGTATGTGTGTGATTGTGTAGACGTGAGGGTTAGGGCGGGTTAGGTAAGTTAGGGTTAGGGCAGGCCAGGTAAGTGTGCAGTTGTGTGGATGTGAGGGTTAGAGTGGGGTAGGTGAGTTAGGGTGAGGGCGCGGGTGAGGTGAGTGTGCGATAGTAATGACCTTAGGGTTAGGGTTTGGGTTAAGGTAAGTGGATAGTTAGTGGTGTGTGTATAGTTTAGTGTAGGGTTAGGTGTAAGATTTTAAATGTATGTGTGTGGATTGCTGTTTGTTTGGTGTGCTTGTGTTGTGTGTATGTGTTTTGGAACAGCAAATTTTTTCCCTAGGAAAAAATTCGCTGTTCTGTATGTTCAATGTTTTCAGCTTTCACTGAATAGGGTTCGATATTAGAACATTCAAAGTTTTGAAACTTCGATGTTCTAATAAGACACCCCCCCCCCCCAGAGACTGACCATGCTCTGGAACACATTCCCCAACCACGTCAAGCAAAGCTTCTCTCTGGTCCTCTTCAAAAGAAATCTTGAAGAGTGGATGGGAAATAGAAAATTCACCCAGGGGATCACCTCAGCTGCCCTGCTAGATAGAGGCAATGGGAACCAACATCTACTGACATGATACTAGGGATTCTTATTGGCTAGGCTTACATAGGCCTCAGGGCCATTAGCCTAGTACACACCTATGAACCTATGAACCTATGAACCTAGAGAGGGTTGGGTGGGTATGGGTTGTTATGGAAGAAAGGGACTTCTTCCACTTAAATGCCTGTTGTTTGTCTGATAGGCAACTTAAGAACCAGTTAAGAGGGGGAGGAAGACACCAAATTGTGAGAGTTGATTTAGAAGTAATGGGTGAGAGACTGTCTCAAAAGAATTTGATAAGTCTAGAAACAGGGAAGAGACAATTTTGCCTGAGTCTTGGGCTTTGTTGACTATGTCCATGAAGAATGTCAAGGCAGTCATAGTGCTATGACCTGAATAAAACCATGCTGTGTAGGAGATATAATCTGGTTATTAAGGAGAAAGTTTAGAACTTGTACATATATGCATTTCTCAAGGAGCTTAGAGATGGGTGAGAGAATGGCTATAGAATGGTAGTTGGAGATATCAGTAGAGTTGAAACCTTTATGGAGGAGTAGAATAAATTTCTTTTTACAAATTTTTGGGACATAGGATTCAAGGATGGATTTGTTGACTAGTATATTGATATGGTAGGTGATGGCATCATCAGCTAGTTTTAAATATTATGTGGGTAGATTAGCAGGTGCATTAGAGCTGGGTTTAAGTTTGAGGAGGAGCCTTTTTATAGTAGTTGTTGGAATGGGGTTGAGTGTGAATGTGGGTGTTGGATGGTTTGCTATTTCATGAGAACTGAGTGAGGAGGAAGAGGAAGAAGAGTGGTGATTATACCCAAGAACCTGGGGAATAACCTTGTCCAATCTATTGGCTAGATCACTCAACTGCTGATGAGTATGTTTAAAGTATTCATTGAAGAAAATCTTTTTGGGTTAGATAACAGCTGGCCCTTGTCATCACATCAAGTACATACATGAATTTCCTTAGCTTTCTCTTTACATTTGAATGCCAAGAAGTTAGAGGATCTAAATTCCCCTTGCCAAGTGGAAAAACTTGATTCTATCCCACTTATCAGTTGTGTATATATATATATATATATATATATATATATATATATATATATATATATATATATATATATGTGTATATATATATATATATATATATATATATATATATATATATATATATATATATATATATATATATATATATATATATATATATATATATATATATATATATATATATATATATATATATATATATATATATATATGTATGTATATATATTCCCCATCACACCTGTCTTTTTAAAGATTGCATCTCTTCATACAGCTGCTTATTTTTCAGTCATTCCCTACATACTGTTTTAATTTACATTCAATCTGTTTATCTCAGGTAATCTCAGGTAATTCTATATGCTTTATTGTGTCTCTTTTCTTCCTTACAGAAATTTATTATCTGATGTTTACAACAGTATTTAAATAATCCCCAAATCTCAATGGGGTCGCCTTCCTCTGCCTCTCTATCAACCCAATAGTCTCATATTTTGACACCTATTACCTACCGAAATTTGAGGCTTTTGTTAACACAGTGTGAAACCTACACTGATCATGTCTGCTATCTGGGATTATAGAAAAGAGAGTGTTTAGAATGATCTGAGAGGGCAAAGGGAAGCACATCACTTTCCATAATCCAAGGGTAAAGACTCTTGCTCACTGACCACATAGCCAGATGGCTTCCTATCCCAGAGATACCCCAATATGACACTGACCACATATCCAGATGGCTTACTATCCTAGAGATACCCCAATATGAGAAATCATTATCCAGGGAAGGTTGGTCCACCACACATCTATTAAATCCAATTCCCCAGTGATCACTTTAAGTGATTGTTGAGCTTTGGGGATCAGATTGTACCTTTCAGAATTCTGTCAATCCAGAGGTCCAGAACTGTATTAAAATCTCCTCCCAGAAGGATATTCTTTATCTGCAATGAAAGGGATTTAATCCTCTTAAAGCAACTTTCCTGAGGGAAGGGGTCATCCTCATTGGGGCCATAATAATTAGCTAATATCAGGAGGCCAAAAGGGGATTGTATTAGCAGCACTACACATCTTCTTAACTCATCCCTCACCTCCTTAACAACCTTCCACTGTAATGACTCATGTAACAGAATAACTACCCTCCTCTTTGCTGATTTTGCAGTGGAGGCATACCACTACCCTGAGCAGCTGGAAAACACCTGAGAAGTAAGAGATGTCTTTACTTTAATTTCATGTAGAAAAAAAATGAAACTCGGTCTTGATGCAAGCTATTAAATATTGCTTTATATACACACATAAATACATGTATACAACTAAATAAATAAGAGAAAAAACACTATAGTATTTGTCAAAGGAAAAAACATCAAAGACCAATTCACGTTAGGTTCAAGCAAGGCACCTTTTATTACTTGCAGCAAGGAGACAAAGCATGTATGCACAGGGTTTGTCTGGATAATTAATGATTAGTAGGTTATACTTATACAATTCCCTTCCTGTCAAATAGAAAATGTTACATTCTATTGCTGACGTAGTTAGGCACAGCTTTCTGTATGTTCTACAGAAAATATTGTTAGACTTATTGCTGACCAAGTTAAAAATATCTGTCATTCTGCAAAACATTTTGAGAAAAAACAACCTGGCCTTGGGTTTATGTCAGTCCATTTCAGCATTTCAATTCTTCTATTGTACTGGTCTAATACATGTGTTACATTTTACCTAGATTCAAGGTACATTTCTAGCTTCAGTACAAGTAATGCTGACTACGGTTTAAACTTTCAAGCATCTGTTGTTTTCTTTATCAATGGCTTCTAGCAGCTGCATGTTTTCTCATGGCATAAGCAGAAATCGATATCCCTTTGTTAATTTTCATGACATTAGCAGAAATGAATTACATCTTGTTATTTGCTGACATTAGCAGAAAATAGAATGCTTCTTGTTAAGTTTCTAATGGCTGTGCAGATTCATGCAGTGTGAACAGAATAAATGTATTAACCCTTTTAAATCTCGAATGCACTAAATGCACTAAACATGCATATTACTATTACATATTTTTCTAACAGTATTATGTATACCACACAAGTCTGCAGGCAAAACTTGTCAAGGCAGGGTACAGATGGAAGTGCAATTAACTTGTGGAAGTATTAAAATCTAAACAGGAGAAGAAAACAGCCAAAAAAAAAAACCACATCTGAGAAAGAAACACAGTGGAAAACAAACAACTACTAACATATCTTCTATGTCCAGTGACTTATCCAAAACAGACAGATTTAAAACTCAAAGTCTGTATAACAGCCTACCCCTACCAATGATGTTAATACATAAGGGACAGTCCATGGTTACTCCAACATGGCAACAATTATGCTCTGAATACAACAACAGTCATACCTCACAACCAACTTTGTGACTAAGAACCCATGCTTATTGACTATATGTATATATATATATATATATATATATATATATATGGAGGTCTTAACCACCAGGTCTAAACTGAACATGGGCCCACATTACTTCAGCCAGTAGACATGAAATAGCCAAATAGATGACTCATCACATAAGGTATCATACAGAGTCCATTTCAAGGTAATAGAGGGACATTCTTTCCCTCAAACTTACAACCACAATGCTGATGATCATGGCAGGGGTTTTTACTCACAACCACAATGTATTCATGTATTTCGCTGTAGAGAAGATGACAGTGGCAGGGGTGTTTACGCACAATCACAATGTATTCACATATTTTGCTGTACAGATGATGACTGTTATGGGGGTGTTGACTCTTGATTCCATGAAGCAACTTGGTCCGCCCATGTACCTTTCATGGAAACTATTTCCTTGATTTAAATCTCTGATATGGAGAAAGAGAGGTCTCTCAAATCTATGTCCCAACTTGCCTCACCAGGGTCATTCAGGGGGTAAATTAGTTACTATCTTCAGGGAAATGATGGAATAAAGTTACTAGCAGAGCATACATGCAGTCTGTCCTTTTTCTTCAGTGCTTTACTGATGGTGGGTGAAGCCCATGTTGCATCTGCATAGGAGTTGGACTAACCTGCTGATTGTTTTACCAAAAATCCTTCTATTTCTGAAGAATCAAGGAATGATAGGTGCACATGTCTTTTAGTAAAAGCGAAAGTAACAGAATAACAGAACTACACGAAACCCAAACTCTCTATGTCTGCAGAGAAATAGGCCATATATTTAATTTTCAAATGCAGAGAGTACTGCGACCAGTACTACTGTATAGTACAGAAATCTGGGCAGTAAAGGCAGAACAGTTGAAGAAGCTAGAGATGATGGAAATGAAGCGCCTGAGAAAGGTGGCAGGATGCACACTATGGGACAGACGAAGAAATGAGGACATAAGAGCAGAATCCAAATTATCTCCAATTGCAGAAAAGATCAAAGAGAACAGATTACGGTGGTTTGGGCACATGTGTAGAAAAGCAGAAGACAATCTGGTGAGGAAGATTTGGGACAGACAGGAAGAAGGTAAGAGGAAACAAGGATGTCCAGCAAAGAGGTGGATGGATTGTGTGAAAGAAGATCTGCAACAGTCAAGCACGAGTGTTGAAGAAGGCAGGAGTGTGGCACTGAATCGAGAGAGTTGGCGACAGTTAACACAATACCCTGACCCCATGTAGAAAAATGGGAAAACGAGGGCTGATAATGATGATGATGATGATGATGATGATGATGAGAGGTACTGTAATCTAGAGCAGCTCTGACTTGGTATCCTATTAATTTAAAATTATTGCTCATCTCCTAGGCCTTAGAAAGACTCTGATCCCTATCTACATAGTTCAAGCATTCAATTATATAATGAAGACATGTGTTTAGCTGCTTAACTC
>NC_056726.1:415634428-415652400 GCF_019279795.1 Protopterus annectens | reverse complement strand
ATTGTTACTTAGGTAGGGGACAATATATGGCCAACTTGTTACTCTTAGGTATGCTGCAACACTCTCCGCCAAACACATACATGCAATCATAACCAATAGTAATGATGGTTTTACACCAATAACAGCAATTTGACATTGCTTTTGCAAATCCTAATCAGTGATTGTTTAATTGTGATCAGATAACTGGGGTAAGTCATGTTTAAGCACAGACTACTTCTGTATCCATTAATTATTGCCACTGTATTTCCTGTGGGTAGCTCAGATGTGTGATTGTGATTTAAAAAAATAGCCACAGGAAAGTACTTCAACTTGCTCCACTCAAATGCAAGTAATATTAGTAACTATTTAATTTGATCATGACAGCAGGTACCCTCATTTTTCAAGTACAGACACCTCTCTGTACCCAGAAATGACAAATGTTTTGTTGACTTTGCATACCTCAAATGTCTAATTATAGTAAAAATAATGGTACAATAATGTATTTCAAGTTTGTTTCACATCCATGAGCAGATACAGAAAAGTATTCCAGCTTACTTCACACATATGCACTCTAGTTCTGGAAAGACAGAGCAATCAACAAAAGGGTCTGTCTCTTTCATTAACATATAGCCCCATACCCAGTAATTAAAGTCACTTTGCTGACTATGTATCCCTCATTTTTTAGAGTGTAATATAATGGAATGAAAATATGACGTCAATAATTTATTTTAGCTCTTTCAAACTCATATATACACATATGTGCATACACACACACACACACACACACACACACACACACACACACACACACACACACACACACACACACACACACACACACACACACACACACACACACACACACACAGTGACCAGCCACACAAAATTATACCAAAACTCTTCAAAGAAATCCACACTAGTCCTACAAAACATTCTCTGCTGTCCATGACATTTGATTGCCTGCCATGATAAAGATATACCTACTTCAATCCAAACTTTCTGAGTGAGATGCATCCTAACCACAGTATTGTTTTGCAGACCCTCATAATGCCAGTAACTACAGATTCCAACTGATGATTCCACTGAAGCCATCACATTCAATTCCTTGTTCATATGTTCGAGGCTTCTGCTTCTTGCCATCATGTAATGACCTAGACCAACCAATCAGACATCCCTAATGACTCTCCTGACTGGTTGTCTAGATCATGGGTAGAATAAAGCAGAAAGTCATCTCACCCACAGAGTGTTGTAACCATGATTGTTTTGAACAGGGGCACAACAGCACTGGGAGCAATGTTTATCTCCATTCAAAATAAATAAATACAAGTGGGGGAAAACTTCTCTAGCCTGAATGGCATCCTATGCATCCACCTAGTTTGCCTGTCTGTAAGGCCATCCATAGCATTGAGCTTTTTCACCAAATGTATGAACCATATCAATGCTGTATACCTATATTCCATGGTTGATTTTCCATAAAATACATAATGTGTCATTAAATCAAGGCAAACAAGCTTTTCTACCAAGGACAAGTTTTTTACTGGAACCAGTGACTTTAAGACTCCATTCATCCATACTTTAGGAGAAAAGATACTCTCAGCCTCCTTCTGTGGCATCATCCTCTTGATCATCTAGAAGCCTTACACAATTGGATGTCAACAGGATGATAAAGAAATTTTTGAGGGCACGGATACAGATTGGGGTTATCCCTGTATCATTCCCTGGGAAGGTACTGAGTGTTAGCCACCTTACTCCACTACAAGAATCTTCACTAATCCAACCTTTGGCTTCAGGTTTATCATAACTGATTGGAATCGTAGTCCCTTTGCCAGTGCTGTAACTTCTGGCATCTTCAATGCCAACTGAATCCCAATCTCTCTTGACTCTAATTCCATCAAATCAAGATGAGACTCAGAGCCAAAGCTTCAGAGCTAAGCTTCAGGGGAGTGAGTTAACTGTGAGATTCACAGAGCCATTTCTTCCCCTCAGGGCCTCAGCTCTAGATAGCTCAAGTCCAAGATCGGCTTCAGAACCAAGGCTCATCGGTGCTGAGATTTCTATTTCCTTTTTGGTGCAGAGGGGATATTCGGTACTAGTAACAGCTGGAAGGGTTTTGGCTTCTTCCAAAGACAAAGTAGCTACCACTATTTCAATTCCACCCAAACCCCATGTACTGTCTGCTCCTTCTCCTCTTCATAGTACAGGAACAGTAGGCACCAAATGTTTCTGAAGAAATCTGCTTTGTCATTTCTCTGTCTGATTCTGACCTTTCTACTGAACCCTAAGAAGATGTTCCCAGAAAACAGACATGTAAGTGGAAGCATCTAGACTCATCACCCAAGTTGTTCATGGAGGATACTGACTTAGAGGAAGGAGAGGGCTCCCCTTGATCCCGCTCTGTAGATCTTTCCTTTGGAGTCATTCTAGGATTAATTAAGCAGAGAGGGAAGATGGACAGCCCAAGACCCTTGTCCAGTTGAGTTAGTATTCTTGAAGGGCTTTGGTTCTAGACCAAATTCGTCCTGGGTGATACTACCCATTGATCCCCTGGTTGACTTAATGGCTAAATGGGTGTGGAAGGACCCTGATGCAGGTGAGCCCATACTAAAAAAAGCTGATAGCATATCATCTGTCCCAACTGATAGAAGCACCCAAGTAAGGGTCGTCCTAAGGATTCTATGATGGTGGTGGCATCCACTAAGAAAGAGCTATTGGAAGAAACCTCTTCTCTTCATCCTCCCATTACAAAGTTTCGGGTGATGGACAGATTTGGAAAGTGAACCTTTACATCAGTGACTTTTATCTTTAGATTTTAGATTGCTGAACTGTCTTGCTCACCTAACAAATTCCAGATAGACTTGACAAAAGAGATCTCCAAGTCCCTCTCAGGGGTGGTGCCAGTGGATGTTCAGAAGACAGTGGACTCTCAGCTTATCACCCATCAGTCATCTTCTAATGTAGCTATGCATCTGCTATCGAACATGGCTGACGGCACAGCCAGAACAGCAAGCACCAGTATCATCACATACCAACATGTCTGGATGTGACTACGAGATTTCTCAGAAGGCTTTAAGTTGTCCTTCATTAATGCCTCTTACAATGGGGTCCACTTTATCTGGACCTAAAGTCAATGATTCACTTACCATGAGTCAACAAGATGTAAAGACTCTCTCTCTCTGCAGTGGGAATTTGCTTCTCCCCCCTTTAAAGGACATTCTGTAAAAAACGGAGATCAGGGAAGAAGATGTTGTTCCACAAAATTACAGAGTTCTTTCCATGGCTCCCAAGATGACAGACCTTCCTGTGGCAGATGGGGAGGCAATTTTAATGGACGATGTTCAAGAGGCAAAGGCAGGCTGATAAATCAGGACTTTCAAGGTCCATTTTCTGAGAAAGCCTTTCATTGCCCTTGGAAGGGTTGCCTAACTGCTGCATTCTGGAGGAAGTCAGGGGGCATTTCTCCTTATACCCACAAGCAAAAAAAAAAAAGTCAAGCAAAGTGTAACATCAGATTCATGGGTGCTAAAGTTAATATTCAGAGGCTATTCAATTCCCTTTTTTCCTCCAGCACCAGAAGAAAAGGAAAGTCCCAAATGTTCCACCAAATCACGGGATTTAGCAGCCATAGAAATTTCAAAGCTGCTAGAAAAGAAAGAGTCATCCAACTGGTCACCCATTATCAGTTAAAATCCAGAGGCTATTCCAGATTCTTTTTAGTGTCAAAGATGACTGGTAGACCTCAGAACCATTTTCGATCTAAGTCACATAAACCAATTCGTAAAACCAAAAAAATTCTGGATGTTCACAGTTCACTCCATTTTTGTCTCTACTGAGGTAGGATGATTGGATGTGCTCTATAGATCTCCGGGATGCTTATTGTCACATCAAATTAGCAAAGCCCTCCAGGAGATTTCCCGATATTATTTTGGCTGGGAGGCAGTCATTTCCAATTCAGAGCTCTGTTGTTTGGTCTCACCACAGCCTCCAGTGTGTTTACCAAGATCATGGCAGTAACAGAGGTGCACCTGCACCTTCAAGGAATCAGATCTTCCCATATCTAGACAATTGGCTTCTTAGTGCTCCTGCAGAGCATCTCCTTCTCAAACACTGGGACCATGTACTCCAGTTGATTCAGATCTTAGGAATTTCAATAAACCTATCAAAATGTTAATTAACTTCTGTGCAAACCATAGAATTCATTTGATGCTGCCTAAATCCAAAACTTCAGCCAATCAGCCTTCAGCAGACCAGGGGCCAATTACTTCATCTGACAGCCCTACATATTCTTCATCACCCAAAACCACCATCGACCTATGTTTCTAAGGTCTCATGGCATCTATGATTCTTATAATCTCTCTAGCAAGATATTTCATTAACATACTAAAATAGACTTTATCAGTACAATGGACACAATCCATCCACCCTTTACATGCAAAAATTCAGATTATGCACATCTGCAAAAACACATTTCTTGATGGATAACTTTTCCACTGGTGACCAAGGACTATCCATTCCAGATGGTCCCTCTGTCAACAATAGTGACCACAGACACAACCCTTCTAGGGTGGGGGAGGCATTTCGAAGGGAAAAGGGTCCAAGGTACATAGGTGAAGACAGAGGACAATTTTCACATCAATATCTTAGAGATGAGGATTTTTCCTGTTACCCTTTATCAGCAAGTTCGTACAGAAAGCCAGACAGTGGAAAGCCAGAGTTATCTTCATTGCATCCTTTTGACCCTGACAGACTTGATTCCCCTTCCTATGTCTTCTTCTAGTACATTATCCATGGATGTTGAATCAGTAACCAGATCCTACTATCCCATCTCTCCAGACTGCCTAGTTTCTCCAATTTTAACCATGTGCCAAGTTTCCCCCTGCAATAGTCTACATTATTTCTGTTTTACAGAAACCATCTACTAGGATACTTTATCACAGCAAATGGAAGAGATTTTCAACTTTGGCCTATTCCAAGGGGCTAGACCCCATTTTCAGTAAAATTTGTGTCCATGCTTGAATTTCTGTCTGATCTCTTTAACAAAGGGTCTAGTTTTGCAACTATCAGGAGTTGATTGGTGGCTATTTTCAGTTTTCATGTTGGTGTTAACAATATATCAATTGCATCTCAAAATTATAAACTGTCTCATCAAAGCCCCCATATCTGTTTTTCTCAAGGACAGGGTTTCCCTTAGGGCTAATAGATCTGTTATTTCTAAGGTGACATCTGAGTCTAATTTAAATCAATCTATACATCTCCCAGTGTTCTTTCCATGATACTCTAACAAGGCAGAATACCTCCTTCGTTTACTAGATGTTCACAGACAACTCATATTCTGTATTCACACGATGAAGGACTTCAGAAAAGATGACCAGTTGTTCATCTCCTTTGTTAGGCAAAAATTAGGAAAAGCCATCTCTAAAGTAACTTTGTTCAGAATTACTCTACCTGTATCCTTCCTTCCTTCCTTTCCATATCTTTCCTGAATAACCTATACCGATACCCCTCCATATTCCATCCCCTTGTATCATTGGCCCATACTTCTGTGATACCAGCATATCTTTCCTGAATAACCTATACCCAGACCCCTCCATATTCCATCCCCTTGTGTCATTGGCCCATACTTCTGTGATACCAACATATCTTTCCTGAATAACCTATACCCAGACCCCTCCATATTCCATCCCCTTGTGTCATTGGCCCATACTTCTGTGATACCAGCATATCTTTCCTGAATAACCTATACCCAGACCCCTCCATATTCCATCCCCTTGTGTCATTGGCCCATACTTCTGTGATACCAGCATATCTTTCCTGAATACCCCTCCATATTCCATCCCCTTGTGTCATTGGCCCATACTTCTGTGATACCAGCATATCTTTCCTGAATAACCTATACCCAGACCCCTCCATATTCCATCCCCTTGTGTCATTGGCCCATACTTCTGTGATACCAGCAATGTCCACCCTCCCTTCTGCATCACTGCTTTCTTACCTAGGCTCATTGCATTGCATAGTAATACTGCCTAACCATTCTGTGAACTACTTCTGCTTGTTTCAACAATATGTCCTGGATGCCCTACTAACTATTCCATTCTGCATCTGTGACATGCGCTCTCCCTTCATTGTTAGTATAAAGATGCAGGCATTAAGATGTGCTTTTCTAATCCAGCTTGAGATCTAACCAAATTTTGTCACTGTCACTTAACTGAAATTGTTTTGTCCTTGATTTTTTTTCTTTTGATGATGTCTTTTTAATCTTAATGTCAAATATGAACTGCAGTGTTTATTTTTCTGTGACTTTAAGGTATGTTGAATGTGAATGAATTAAACACATATTGCTCCAGATTACACTCCATTCTAATAGCATATGGAGTGTACGAATTTTCTTTTGTTAGCATTGTTGGACTACACAGCAGGGGTCCTTTACACAATGACTGATTGCATGGTGTATACGTGATATACTAATGTTGTAGCTACTAACAAGTGCAGACTAAAAAGTGCATTCACTAGTATGTAGATATTTTTGCAAAGTGAAACAAAAGCTATCTGAGGAATTTGGAGGATAATGGCGAAGTATTTTTACAAAATCTGCTTAATAAGAAGTGAAAGATGCTTCTGGGAAAGCAGACACCTTCATAAAGATGAAGATATACATTTCAGTTTGTCTGTAAATAGATGGCACATAGGGATTTTACTTCTGGAAAGTGATATCAAGGGAATACTGCATAAAACAAATCCAAAACTAAAGCTGAAACTGAAATTGAAACTCTGGGAGAAAGCAAAATTATTGTGTTTACAAGTCTCTCAATCCTTTGCAGACTAGTTCTCAAAAGAAAACATAGACAACACAAAATAATTTCATGCAGCTATTCTAAATTGAAAACTCTCTCTGCCTTGAGTATAAGGAATACTAGAAAACATTTATCAGTGCATTACAAGCATCAAAACAATTGTCAAAGTAAGAAAAGATATATCATCATAAAGCAAACTGGAAGAGGGAATCACTGGAAAATTGTTTACCTTGATATTTAAATTAAGTATGGGCGGATGGTAGAAAAAGTTGACTAGTAAACATTTGGACATATGTACACATCCACATGAAGAGATGAATCACAGCCAGATAGATGAAATGTTTGAAGTTGTTTGGCATGCTGCATAGGCAGGCAGAATAATGTACACTGAGCCTAGACTGAAAGATTACTGTATGTGGGGATAAATAAATGATCTGATTTAAGTAATACAAGCCTGCTACCTCAAATAGCATGTTTGCACTACTTCAGAGATCAGCCTGTCTGCTCATGCACTTTGGCTGTACAGACACCACATATATATGCAGACTTTACTTTCCATACTCTCAAGAAGTAAATAAGTAGGCTGGATCATTATGGTCTGTTAATTTGTTGCCCTAGCCCAAAAATGCTAATGGCCTGAAGGAGGTTTTTCATGGGTCAGTGTACCAGTACAGTGTATAGTCATGCAGTACTGCACCTATAGCTAAATAACTCTACCGCCAGGGCTATGGTGATTAGATGCTTCAGAATGGCAGCTGTAGTCACTATGATCAGCACATTTATTGGGAGGGGGGAATCAGTCATGAGGACTGCAGTCACTATGTCACCAGGGACGGTGGTCATCTCATACACATAATGCAGAACCTGAGAACACTGCAAGCACTAGGTCACCATGGATGATGATCAGGACATACATGATGGTAGGCAGATCTGAAACAGTTTCAGTCAGTAGGTAATTAGAGATGATGAACGGACATACATAGAGGGCAAGGATCCAGGAGGATTGCAGTCATTAGGACACATCACAATTAGAGGCTGAGACAAGGTAGTGGCACTACCAATATGGATGGGAAGCATTTGCTTACTGAATGGGAAGTATTACATGATAGTCAGGGGGTTCCAAAATACTGTGGGTGGCATGCATGGTCATACAAGGCAAATGGAAGATATCTGGGGTGTTTTGATATGTTTATGCATTAGTGGGGGCACCTAAATTATGGCTGTAGTGCCAGTTCACTTGTAGTAGTGAACAGGTTCCAGTTCTGAGGACACCTAATAAGAACACTACAGCCAAGGACTCCTAACATTTTGTACTGTCGTGCTAAGTATCTGACTAGCTGCCCTTAAGAGCCATTTTAAGCCTAGCCAATTTCCCTTTTGTGCTCAAATTAACATATCCCATTTGGTAAGAGACTGCCTTAACCAGCTCATGATTGATAATTATATATTATCCCTAATGAGAATAACTAGGATCATACCATAGATAATCTGAGGGGAAGCATGCATGGGATAAAACATTTAGAAACTACCTCTGTCTGTTAGTAGTATAGGGGGAAGTCCTCGGGTAAATCTTCTGTTAACCATCTATAGATCCAAGTTGCCCTTGAATATGGACATGGCTGAAGTGTGTTTAATGTGGATGTGATATCGGCATACATAGTTGTGGAAGGACCTGGAACAATTTCAGCCAGTAGATCTGTTCCATTGCAGCCGTATCTGCTGCAAGATATAGTTGTCCAGTCATCCAGACCATTCTGTTGATGTTGCAGAAAAGATTTAGAAATGTAGACTGAGTATTTCTGATGCCATTGGACTTACTGATGTGCATTAAATCATCAGTACTAGGTCAGAGGATGCTTTGCATGCCAGACACAGGTCACCTTTCAGCAATCTGTAGGATACCGAGTATAGTGACATAACTTTGAGTCAGTCCAAGTAGGACATGTTGTCTAGGCCTTGTATCCTTTTAGTAAGGTATCTCTCTGGGCATTCTAGTTGCATGTGTCTGGACAGATACATGCCAAAGAGGGCATTATATTCAATGACTGGCCTGATGAGGGCTGAGTAAAGGGGGGCAATGACATCCCTAGATCTAGACACAATCCCTTCGTTTATAAGCTGTGCAATATAGGACTTTCTTACAACAATGGACACTTGTTGGTCAAACGTTAGGTCACTATCGACAGAAGTTCCCAAGTCCCAAAAATATGGGTCAACTGTTAGGGGCATACTGTCAGTGTGGTAGTTCCCTGGAGTAGATGATTTCTCAAAGGATACAATAAGGCATTTTTTGGCATTTAGTTTCAGTCAATGATTCTGGTACCAGTTATTTATTTGGGACAAATCTTTCTGCAAGATGGCTAAGTTATTTGGGGATTCAATGATTGCCCCTAGCTTATAGTCATCTGCAAACATAGTCAGCCATAACCTTTTGGCATTGGCTGTTAATTCAGAAAAATAGATGCCAAACAAGAGGGGTCTCATCACAGAATCCTGGGGGACACCACTGGTGATTGGACTCTTTGTGGAGGTAACTTCCCTTATTTTGGTTTCCTGCATCCTATCTATGAGCCAGTTGGCAATCCAGCAGGTGACACAGGAGTTTATTCCCAGTTTATTTATCTTTTCTACTATGTCTGAGTGGGGAATTGTGTCAAAAGCCTTGGACAGGTCGAAGTATGCAGTATGTACCATTTTGTCTTAATTCATTGCTTTGGAGACCTTTTCAAAAAATCCACCAGGTTGAGTAAACATGACATGCCCTTGACCAATCCAAACTGAAGTGGATCCAGTGTTTGAAGGTTCCCTGTGTCTTTATTGATTAGTTCCACTGTAAGCTTTCCATGGCTTTCATATGAGGCTGATCTAACCTAAGGTTCTTAAATTGCCTGCTCCTGTATAAGGTTGTCCCATATCCAAGGAAATGGGTGTAACTGTTCTCCATTTGCTTGGTACAACATCTATAAGGAGGCTGAGATTGAACAATATTGTTTGGGGTGTGGCCAAATCATGCTTCATACTATTTAAGCTGCATCCAGGGACATTGTCAGAACCCTATCAATTCAGTATTTTTAGCTTTCGAAAGCATTTTTAAAACTTGGTCTTGTGAGCTAGCTGGAGGAAAAACAGCTTCAGGTATATCCTGAAGGTTAGACAGAAGGAAGAGAGGGGTAAAGTTAGAGCTTAATTTGTCAACCAGTACTTTTGCTATATCTTCAGCCTCAGTGTAGGTGATATCATTCACAATCAGCAACTAATTCATCAATTCATCTCATGGCTTTCTTTCCAAAACCTAAAAATATAAGAGGAAAAGAATTGTACACACTCTGGATACCCACAGGCAACTTAGATACTACATTGATAGGACAAAAACTTCAAGTTTGAGAAAGGGACAATAAGTGTCAAAGCAAATAATTTCTAGTGTCTAATGCTATTGCTTTTTGTTATGCTCATGATAGCAAAACACTTCCAGGCAAACTCAGTGCCCACACTTCAGGGCATTGGCTACTTTTGTGGCTTTTTGGAAAAGACTAGACCCTAGAAATATATAAGAAGCATCAACTTGATCATCTGCATGTCCCTTTATCAAACACTATAAACTATATTCTTTCTATAGGTCCAGTGCAGGCTTTGCTAGGACTATTCCCCAATGGCTCATGGACTCTGATCCTTCTTAATCCTCCTTTTCTTTCTAAGCTGTAGTAGTCATCCCATATAGCCTAGGCTACTGCAAACGTGATCTAATGAGGAGCATAGTACACATGTGTAAGTAAACTTACCATACCAGTACATGTATGAATATATCATTGTGGCAGTAGAAGCATCCTCTCTCCTTCGCTCTCTCCACCCCCCTCTTTATTGATTGATTGATTGATTTTTTTTTTTTTTTTTTTTTTTTTTGCTGTTTTTATGCCAGGGTGTGTTTTTTATTATTATTTCTGTTCCTATCTAGCAGAGGTCCAGTCTACCTCCTCTGAAGCAAGAAATGTCTGAAGCTTTGGTGACCTAGCCGCTGATTTTATACTACTCTCCTCTAGCTGTAGAGTGGCTAGGGTATACGGAAAGTAAGCTAAAGCTTTGGAAACTGACCAGCAGGTCTGACCATTGGTAGGATAGGTCCCATATACCTTAGGCTACTGCACAAGTGATCTTTTCAAACATCTACTGCTATGGTAAGTTTACTTATACAGCTGTTCTTTTTTCCATGTTCTGAAAGTATGTTAGTGATTCAAACAAGCTTTCCTGGAGGAAAACCAGCCAAAGTCAAACGTGTACCCCAAATTTACTTGACCTACTCAGAGATGCCCAGTACTTTCAAAGTAAAGAAAGCAAGCTGAGAGCTTATCAGCAATTCAATGGAAATTAGGAAGGAATGAATAAATATGTTATACAGTGACATGGTCAACTCTGTTAAGATGGCAGAGAAGCAAAAAGCAATACATAGGTATGAAAAATAAGGTTTTATTTTAAATGTGCTACAGCAGGGTTGTCACTGGGATTTGTGTTTCTCCCTTCTTTGCTAAACTACTACTAAACTCTTTACTAAATTACTACTAAACAGGGACAAAGCATGGAAAGAATCCCAGAAAAATAAAAATGAAACATCCATTCAAAACTATAGGCAACTGTGTAACCAAACAAAGAAACTTATAACTGCTGATAAGAAATGGTACTTTACTCAGCAATCATCTGACCACAAAAATAATCCAAAAAATCTCTGGTGCACCATTTCATCATTGATTACCCCATGATTAAAACAAAACCCAGCTCCAGTCACAGACAAATCCCCACCTCAGATAGCAGAAATGCTTAATACTCACTTTATAGAAATTGTTGACAACATAGTTAACAATCCCAACAAACCTCACACCACTTCTGATTGAGGGCTCAGTGTCTGTTATTCTGAAAGTGTATTAATTCTGGTTTAAGCACTTGGGCTTCAGGCCAGTTATTTTACATTAAGAGGGTTCGTGGTCTGCACTCTTGTGGGAGGAGAGGCTGGACTCTGCCCTTCTGAGCTGGGAATCTCTGGTTAAAGGCTTATAGTGCCTGCATATTTGAACTGCTTCTTATTGAAATTGGTACACCTTGTTTGCTGTAGCATAGACTAGATCCAGGCCTGCTGAATCTAGCTTTGTTTGTATAACTTGAGCACTAATCCAGGCATTCTTTAAAGTATTCAACTGTATTTATTACTGCTTGGTAGTAACTTGATTAAAGTGTAGCTATCATTCTAAGTCTTGGATTAAGCACTTGGGCTTCAGACCAGTTGTTTTACATTAGGAAGGTTTGTGGCCTGCACTGTGGTGGCAGGACAGGTAGCTTACATCCTTCTAAGTTGGGAACTGCTGATTGAGGGCTCAGTGTCTGTTATTCTAAATGTGTATTAGTTCTGGTTTAAGCACTTGGGCTTCAGGCCAGTTATTTTACATTAAGAAGGTTCATGGTCTGCACTCTTGTGGGAGGAGAGGCTGGACTCTGCTCTTCTGAGCTGGGAATTTCTGGTTAAAGGCTTATAGTGCCTGCATATTTGAACTGTTTCTTACTGAAATTGGTACACCTTGTTTGCTGTAGCATAGACTAGATCCAGGCCTACTGAATCTAGCTTTGTTTGTATGCTTGTTGTTTGTTTACTTGTTATTTCCCTGAAACGCTAATTCCAACAAAAATGCGTCTTTTTAGCGCTTCTGTGGATCCCTAGTGATATCTGCATTGCTTACTGTACTTAAAGAAAGTTACTGTTTGTTGTTTTTGCATTTAAGTTACCTGTAACACATTGCATTTAAGTTACCTGGCACTTGCTCACTAAAGCAATTATATAAGTCAGCACTAAAAAATTAAAAGCACTACACCCTCACAAACTCCCCTTGAGTACCTTGTTCCCCATTGGCCCTTGTTTTCAATTATAAAGGAATTCCCAATACTATTCTAGCATGTCCAAAGGTCAGTTGTCAATCTCCTCTCTGGTCCAGCTGGTGAATCTGGGAATCTTGAGGCAATGTTACAACTGCCTCATGTACACAGACAACCCTCTCCTCCTCCCAACAAATTCCAACACATTTGAGAGATGCAACCATATAGCCAAACTGGAGGCTAAGCTCTCTCAACTCAGTACTGGCGTAACTAGTCAGGAGGAGAAGGAAACCACACTCACTTCAATTCCAGTCTCACATAGACCTACCACGACAGCAAACCAAACACATAAATACACAAAAACATACTCTGAGGCTCTAAATAAAAATCTGCCTAAGCAGCAGAGACGTCCAAAGCAGACTCCCAAGCAACCGCTACCCCAAAGCAAAACACGTGCAACACATAGCTCACAAAGCCAGTGTGCCGAACAGTCACAGCCCTTAAGGCTAAACAACACACCTGATACACTTGTAATAGGTGACTCTATCGTCAGGCACACTGATGTCCCGCTCACCAGGCTGAACAAGGAGAAGGTCACGGTGAGCTGCCTGTCGGGCACTAGGATCTGCCACATAACACAAGCACTCAGGTCACTCCAAGGCAAGTACAAATATGACTCAGTCATTGTCCATGCTGGTGTGAATGACCTGAGATGTACCTCCCTGGACTACATGAAAAGAGACATAGAGGAGATCTCTGAGCATGTAGTCCAGGCCGGTATGACCCTGACCTTGAGTAGCATCTTACCCTCACCAAGAATGATGCCACAGTATGAAGACAAGATGATCAATTTCAACAATTGGCTTAAGTATTGGTGTCATTCAAAGGGGATCCAATGCCTGTCAGCCTGGGATGACATGCTCGACAAGCCACAATGCTTCACTAGGGACGGCTTGTACCTGTCACCCCTGGGCTTTCGGATATTGGCAAAGGCTCTTGATTCCCCCATAATGACTTTTTTAGGCAAGGCTCAAAAGACAAATCCACCTCCATAGGTCTCACAAGGGATAAGAAACTAAGAGTAATGCTACTAAATGCCAGAAGTCTAAACCTCAAGATGCATGCACTCAAAACTCTCCTTAACATGGAGAACATTGATATCTGTGCAGTAACAGAAACCTGGTTTAAGGCTCCCGAGAGCACCCCAGCACTACCAGGTTATACCTCATACCATGCATTTTGGCCCCAAAACTTAGACCGAACCACAAAAGGAAGGGGAGTATCAATATTCGTCAAAGATACCCACACCTCCAGGTTGGTGGCACAGCACAAAGCATCAGAGACTATCCATGTGCAACTAACAGTGGGTATAACTGCCTTCCAGTTTATAGCCTGCTACAGACCACCCTCCCAAACCCAGGAACCCCACTCGGCCTTCCTGAGAACACCGAAAAATATGAAGGTCTCTCCAAACACCATTATATTGGGCAACTTCAACTACCCAAACATAGACTGGGAGCATTACTCTAGCTCCAACACCCTAGCCCAAAGGTTCATAGAATTTATAAACTGAATTGCTATGGAACAACTTGTTACCACTCCCACAAGAGGGGAAACATACTGGACCTGATCATCACCAACATGGGGACTCTATGCTCCAGACCAGAAGTGTATCCCTCACTGGTAAGATCAGACCATAAACTAATCTCACTGGATATTCACATCCTGACCCCACCCCCTGCCCAGAAAACCACAGTGAAAAACTTCTCTAAAGCAAATTTCACACTCCTCAAAACCGAGGTGGAATCCTTCAAAGCCCCCGAGCCTGTGGAAAATATGGCCCAGACTGCAGAATCCTTTATAAATGCATTCTGTGAACACCTTCAGGAATGCATGGATCATGCAATCCCAAATAAAACTAAGACCCAATCCTCCAAAGGCAGACGTCCTGTCTGGTGGACCCCAGCCATAAACAAACTATACAATAGAAGGAGGAAGCTAATACATGATAGAGCAAAATCCCAAAAAGGGAAGGCATTTCTGATCAGTATTAGCAAAAACCTATGGGCACTCATAAAATCGTCTAAGGCCAGCTTCAAGAGAAAAACTGCACAGGACACTAAGGATAATCACAAGGCTTTCTTTAGTTATGTTAGGAACCTGGGTGGGAATTCCCAGATATGCTCAGAATTAGTCCAAAATGACAAAAAATACATTGAACCCACAGACATTGCCAACATCCTAGCTAACAGGTTCAGCACAAACTCCCCCCCACCACCAAAAGGGCAAATATCTATCCCAGCAGAGTGCTGCCCCCCTGACATCTCAGATGCTCAGGTAAGAGCCGCCCTCTCCAAAGCAAAAAACACAGCATCAATGAGACCAGACAGTGTCCTGGGCTGCATCCTACATGAACTCCTAGAAGAGCTAAACCCAAACATAAAACTACTGTTCAATCTCAGCCTTACTACAGGATATGTACCCAAAGAGTGGCGTACAGCAACAGTGGTCCCTCTCCACAAAGGTGGTGCCTCAACGGATTCTGGAAACTATTGCCCCATAAGCCTGACTAGCTTGGTCTGTAAAGCTATGGAAAGGATCATCATGGACCTCATAAATAAAGATATTGGGGTCCTACAGACACTGGATCCTATCCAGTTTGGCTTTGTTAAGGGCAGATCCTGCCTCTTAAACCTGGTCAGTTTCTTTGAAACAGTCACCAAGGCCATTGACGAGGGGAAGGTGGTCCACACAGCCTACCTGGACCTCACAAAACCCTTCAATACAATACCCCACTCGGGCATTATAGATAAGCTCACCAGCTTAAATATAAACCCCTATGTCACAAGATGAGTTGCAAACTGGCTCAAGGACAGAACCCACATTGTTAGAATTGCTGGAGCCATGTCAGACTCCAAACCAGTTACAAGTGGCATTCCACAAGGCTCAGTCCTGGGACCTCTCTTGTTCGGTATATATTTCTCGGAGGTACAGGCCAACACGGAAGGACTGTGGCTGACCAAGTTCGCAGATGACTGCAAACTGTGCGCCATAATCGACTCTCCAGCCGACACAAGAATCCTCCAAAAGGGCCTCATAGAAACAGACAACTGGTGCCAGAGCCATGGCCTCAAGCTAAACGCCAAAAAGTGTATAGTCATCCCCTTTGGCAAAACCAAAGTGCCCACAAATTACCACATAGGTGGTAATCCATTAAGTACAGAAGAAGTAATTAGGGACCTGGGGACCCAAGTTGATAGCAATCTCTCATTTGACAACCATGTGGCCAAAGTGGTTAGAAAAACATTTTATATAGCCCACCTAATCATGAAGGGATTCACATCTAGATCAGGGGAGGTCATCGTGCCTCTTTACTCATCCCTCATCAGGCCCATAATTGAGTACAATGCCCTTTTGGGATGTACCTTACCAGACACCTGCAGCAACTGGAAAGACCCCAAAAGTACCTCACCAAGAGGATCAAAGGGCTCAAACAGATGCCATATGCTGCCCGGTTAAAGAAACTCCAGCTCTACTTAGTGGCATACCGCCTGCTCAGAGGCGATCTGTGCCTGATGTATAAAGCCATGTCCAACCTGGAATTAATGGACATGCTGCACCTCAGAAAATCCAAATCTCATTGAGCTACACGCTCCAGAGACTTCAACCTCAGCACTGAAATAAATAGGACATGCTGGAGGGACAGATTCATAACCCAGAGCCTCCCTTCACTCTGGAATAAAATCCCAGTCCAGGTTAGGCAGAGTCCCTCATTGACTCTCTTCAAGAGGAATCTTGATGAGTGGATGGGAGATCGTAGGTTTACCCCAGGTATCACTTCTGTGTCACTGTTAGACAGAGGCACAGTATACTAACCTCAAAAAGGGCATAGCAAAATTAATTTAAAATGGGTGGCGAAAGCCAAACACACTCTGGCTAGGCTTATAAATGCCCTAGGGCAGATAGCCTAGTATGAACCTATGAACCCATGAACCACAAAATCCACACTCTCTTCCCAAACAAGTCCAACTTCACATCTAAAACCAATATATCTTGCATGGCAACCAGTATCCACCAACTTTATACAGTCCCTGTTACAAAAATTAAAACCTAGCTCCCTTTCCAATGATAACGTCCCATCTGAATACTTAAAACTTGCTGCTGATATTATCGCCTACCCTGTTAGTATTGTCATAAATAGATCCATCTGAGAATCTTTTGTCCCATCAATTTGGAAAAAAATTAATTGTCACCCCCCTACATACAGGAGGAAAATCAAATGAACTGTCAAACTATCGCCCCATTTCCATTCTGTCTCCCCTCTCCAAAATATTAGAAAAATGTCTATATAGGCAACTCCTTGACTACCTCATTCATAATAAACTATTTACACCCACCCAACATGGCTTTAGACCAGCACACAGCATAACAACTGCCCTAATATCCTTTACAGATGCAATCAACAGAGCTAGAGACATAGGCCATTTAATCTCAGCAATATTTGTAGATCTATCAAAGTCATTTGACACCATCTCACATCCCAAACTTTTGCATCAACTATCTTCCCTAGGCCTTACACACACTTCTCTACAATGGTTTTCAAGCTACTTATCTCAAAGAAATCAATGTGTTAAATGGAAGGGTGTCTCTCACATCTGTCCAATAAAACTGGGGTCCCCCAGGGCTCTATCCTTGGTCCCCTTCTTTTCAGCATCTTCATAAATAACCTCCATTCTGCTTCCTGGCAAAGCACCCTTATCCAGTATGCTGATGATTCAGCTATCATTTCTTCCTCAAAGAATATATCACACCTTAGACATATAACCCAGTTTTCTAATCAGTCAAAACCTGGCTCAATAATGCACAACTCCTACTAAACCCAGACAAAACCAGACTACTTCTCTTACCAAAATCTTACTCTACTGACTTTAAAATATATTCCCTTAATAATACAGAAATTGAAGTGGTCCCACATGAAAACATTTAAGGGTAACAATAGACCACAAGCTAAACTTTGACTTACATATCCATAATAGCATGAAAAAAACACACCAAAAATTAGGTATTTTGTATTGACACCAACATTTTATTGACTTAGACACAAACGGAACATTGGCCACTGTATACCTGCTACCTCCTTACTATATGTTGCCCCTACACTAACCAACCTCCAAACTACTCTAACAAGTAAGCTGAAATCCTGTTACAATAAAATTGCTACATTTGTAACAGGATTACCATTCCACAAACATCATTGGGCTACTCTTACCTCCCTTAACTGGCTCAAACTACCCTAACAACTAAGCTACCAACAACTAACAATGGCCAACAAAATTATTTATAGTTCTGAAA
>NC_056726.1:415622390-415633928 GCF_019279795.1 Protopterus annectens | reverse complement strand
TGGGCTTTCGATTTATCAAGTAGACCCATCTCTTTCTCTCCCTCTCTCTCTCTCTCTCTCTCTCTCTCCCTATATATATATATATATATATATATATATATATATATATATATATATATACGGTGTGTTTATGTGTACACACCTACATACAGTTACACAATTTCCATTTTTACTTGTTTTTATTTAAAACACATGAAGTACACACACCCAGACATATAATCTACTTCTCCATTTTACACACACACACACACACACACACACACACACACACACACACACACACACACACACACACACACACACTCTCATATGTTTTTGTACAGATGTACTATATATATCTATATATATCTATATATATATATATATATATATATATATATATATATATATATATATATATAACAGTACCAGGAATACTACTCACTGCTAAAGGTGCTCTCACCAAACAAAGGAAGAAAAGACTGTAGAAATGTGAAGGCAGCCACTTAATATCAGCAGGACATAGGTTACAGCAACTCCCAAGTAATGACCATAGTCCATCCTTCAAAAACAGCAAGAACTTTTATTCAAATAACCTGAAATAGCTTTTCGCATAGCCAAGCTATGCTTCTTCAGATATCAATTCAAAATGAAATCTGTAATGCTTATATACAGCTTTGATGGCTCATTAAACATACAAATGCAATTAATCAATTATAAATTAGTAGTCATAGAGACAAAAACAATCTAAACAGTTTAAAACAGTTTAAAAAACAGTTTGAAATGCATTACCTAAAACTGTTCATATAAATTATACACATAACAATGTAATAATGAATCATAACCATCATTCAAATCAAACAACAAAATTTATCTAAAAAACAGCTCCAAAGAATTCTACAACATCAGATATACATTTTAGTTCAGTATTATGCTGACCTTCATTTTCGTCAAGCATAACAGCCATTGCTGTGTTCAGAATAATAAAACTAAATAAAACAACTCACTGCTCACTAGCTGAATATATCAAAAATAGACATAAGGAAGCTGAAAATCTACGACCAAGCGTACAACATAAAAATAGAGCTTACTTTGCCTCAGTAGAACATTTCACGATCAAAACCATGTATATATTTACAAACCATTTCACTTTGTACATAGTACACATCCAAAAGCGTTCATAGCTATACGGAGGATCACGTGCTTCTGAAGGATGACTTGAAGAAGACAAGGCTTCTTCTGGGTCCTAATGCCTAGGTATACATAACTTTACAAGCATTAAGGCGTGTTTATAACAACTGCTGAAGTTGCTTGAAACTTAATCATATCAATGAAAGGGGCATTGGTTCAAATACCGTAACTAAATGCCTCCCTTCTATGAACATATAAACTAAATACATAGCTAATAAAATGAGAAAAATGAGGAAATACATACAGTATGTAAAAAAATATATATACACAACCATAAAAGATATGTGCAAACAAGCATGAGAGCCTGTATATATGATGAATCCAAGCTCATCATATTAGCAGCTAGACTATAAGACCTCTCTGAATGTCAAATAAAACAATAGCTTAAATAAATATAAATATAAAGGGTGACCTGTCTATGCTGATTAAAAGTGTATCAAGCCAACATAGGCTAGAAACCACCCTCACGATGTGCCTACTAAGAGGCATTAAGATGCATGCATGAAACCTCATATCTTCATGCTGTTCTATATTGGACTTATGAAGAGGAAACATGTAGATATAAAATCAAAAGTTACAGAAAAATGATACCAGTGAATAATTCCTCTATATTAGAAATAATGTTCATGCCATAAGACAAGCTAATATTAATAAACATAGGGTATGTACTGGGTAAACCTCAAAAAAGGGGATGTTAATGGAATGGGAGCACCCCTCAGACCATGGCTAAAAAATAGACAAAGTCATACAAGAATATAAATGTTAAAGCCATCATGTCCAAACAGTATAATGGTAGAACCCTACATATTTAGGAACGAAATAAAATATAGTAAACTTATACAATCCTATCTACGTTCAAGTAGTATAGGTTTTAAAAGGTATGTAGCTATTCAGGCCCGGGGAAGGTGTGCTGCTAACTTGAGTATCCAGTGTAACTCAGCCTTGGCTAGCATGTGTTCATTGCTACCTCTCCTAGCTGTGGGTCTAATAATCTGTAAGACTCTAAAGGCAAAACAATGGGAGGGATATTCTTGTATGTGTTTAGCCAAGGCATTGGTCTCATCTTGTCTTCTAATTTCATAGAGATGGTTATAAATGCATCACGCAATCTCCTCTTGGTTAAGCCTACGTAAAAGGCTGAGCAGAAAAGACAAGTAGCCAAATAAACAACATTTTTGTATTGCAATCTGCATAAAATTTAGGTTTAAAGTTATATCCATGCACGGGTGCTTGAATTCCTGCGTTTTACTAAGGCTATTACACCTGGGACAATGTAGACAAGGGTAAGTCCCTTTAGTTGTTATATCACCCAGAGTAGACATGTGGGTTTGCTTACATTAGTAATATGTTGATCATTACATAGTTGTTTCCTTAAATTATCACTGTTTTATAACAGAATCTGGGTGAAGAACCCACTATATCCTTAATCTGCTTGTTCCCAGTGAGAACATTCCAGTTTCTTCTGATGATACATCTAATACTTTCAACTTCACTGGTATATTTAATGACATATTGTAAGGTATTACCATCACGAGTCAAATCCACAGGGACTTTATTTCTAAACCCATGGATTGTATGTGACTCACAAATGTTAGCAGAATCTATGTCACCAATAATTTTCCTCCTGATATCTCTAACCATCTGCATATCATAGCCCCTTTCATTAAACAGATATTCTAACTTAGTGGATTCTTCATGTAAATCTTTCACATTCTGACAGAGTCTGAATACCCTGGTGAACTGACTGGTTACTATCCCACGAAGGTAAATGCTGGATGCATGCTATCAGCAGCCAGCAATGCATTTCTCAGGCAGTTTTCCTAAACAATGTAGTGGTAATGAGTCCTTCATCAGTTAAGCGTATCGTAACATCTAAAAAATTTACCTGGTAATGGGAGCTCTCTACCGTAAACTTCAAAAAATTAGTGGTAGTATGCAGATGTTCCAATAATACTAAAAAATCTGTCCTGGGTCCTTCCCAAATTAGGAGTATATCATCCACAAACCTTTTATAATATTTAACCTGGTTAAAGGATGTATGACCAAACAGAAACTGTTTCTCCCACCAATAAACTACGAGGTTAGCATATGTGTTGGCACAGGGGGTCCCCATAGCTACCCCCCATGCCTGCAGGAAGAACTCATCTCCAAACATATATATAGATATATATGGATTCCATACATTTGGTCGAATTATACTTAGTCAAAAATGATACCGGGCATTGAACTTCACTGAAAGCTCACTTGACTGAAAGCTCACTTGGTCGAAGTTCATTTGGTCGAAAATGGAATATAGCCCCTGCCCCACTGCAGTACAACCCTGGAGTGAGAATATTAAATAAGGGGGGGTATGGGAGCACATCCCTCCACAATGGGGGGTGTGGGGGCCATAGCCCCCCCACATAATTTTAATGTATTCACTATTATAAGAAGGTATATGCATTAGAAATGCATTGATATATATATATATATATATATATATATATATATATATATATATATATATATATATATATATATATATCTTTAGTAAAAACTATTGGCATAATGTGGGGCTTACGCACACCTTACCACCCAATGTGGGGGGGGTGTGCCCCTACACGCCCTTATTTAATATTCTCACTCCAGAGTTGTACTGCAGTGGGGCAGGGGATATATATTCCATTTTCGACCAAATGAACTTCGACCAAGTGAGCTTTCAGTCAAGTGAGCTTTCAGTGAAGTGAAATGCCTGGAATCATTTTCGACTAAGTGTAATTCGACCAAATGTATGGAATCCATATATATATATATATCTATATATATCTATATATATATATATATATATATATATATATATATATATATATATATATATATATATATATATATATGAGCACATACACACACATGCTATATAAATATATATTATATGCAACATAGATGCCTACAGTTCGATATTTATAATAAAGTTAATATACCAAAGTTAAGCATTACTAATGTATACACTTTAGTAAATGTTGCTTAATGTTTTATTTATTCACTATCACACATTGGCTATGTGTTGCACATGCAGTCTTTGTCAATGTCTTTATGTCAGTATTTTTTCTTTGTATTGCTAAGTACATTTAATACTTGTTATTATCTTTGTTAATGTAGCCTGAGTCATGTCTGAAAAGTGTCCTGGGATCAGTTTACTTTCCTGGTTACGAAAGTATAAATAAATATGAAATAGAAAAAAAAGGGGTAAACATGGCAGAAATAATTGAGGAACTAGTAAAGCACATTTTAATTCTGCATCATTCATGAGAGAGAAAAAACATCCCACTGAAGGCTTTGGGAAGTAGCAGACTTACTTTGGAGTCCTACTACTTATCACCTGCACATGATACAGCAAGGATCATTTACTGCAGTGAGAATTTTCACACCTCAGCATAAGAGTGTGGGGAAAGGTCTGTCAATTCATTTAGAACTACAAAAATCCCTTTACAAAAGCCTGCTATTTACCTACTTTCTTTTACTGGAAGTAGTTAACATCTACTTATAGCATAGAACAAGCTCTGACAGACAGATAAATCAGGCTTAGCCAAGGAATTATAGAACTAACTCTGTTAAAGAAGGTGTGTTAGATGACAGTGCTTCACAGTGCTGGCATTCTATCTTAATGGCACCAAAAAACAACACCACTTCCTTATGTCTAGCTTGACTCATATAGACAGGACTTGAAATGTATTCTGGGAAGAAGGAATGAAAGCAAACAACAAGATCATGTTACCAAGCAGGTCCCATCATCCACCATTTTGTGGGAAATGCACTAAAATTGTAAAAGAAGCAGTTGGAGTGATTTTGAAGCATTAAAATAGTTCAGAAAACCAAGATACAATGAAAAAGTTTTTTTAAGTTTTAAGGTAGAGTTTTTCTTTAATTTTGGCATGTATAAGAGGTCCAATATGCAGTTTTAATGTTAATTTTTAAAACAATAATTTCAATATAATCTATTTTACCATATATATAATTATATATATATATATATATATATATATATATATATATATATATACACACACACACCACACACACACACACACACACACACACACACACACACACATATATATATATATATATATATATATATATATATATACACACACACACACACACACACACACACACACACACACACACACACACACACACACACACACCAGAATTGTATGATGAAGGAGCTATATTTATTACAATAGATGTAGTTGATTTGTTTTCTTCTATTCCTCACGAGTTGGGAATGCTTTTGTTAGAAGAAGCTATGAGTTCTTCGGATGGATTTTCTAACAATGATTTTTCTGTATGTTCAAGTCTTGAATTAATACTTAATAACAACTTTATTCACTTTGAAGGTGAATTTTTTAAGCAAGTGAAAGGTGTAGCTATGCTAATATCATCCTTTCTGTATGGGAAAACAGATATATTTTTAATTCTAAATATGTTAAATGCTGGAAATTATACAAGCGCTATTTGGATGACATTTGCTTGATATGGAATGATTCTGATGGGAAATTTCTAGAGTTTTATAATTATATTTGATACGACTGAATTTTTGAAATTTACTTATAACATCCAGCATGATTACATGAATTATTTAGATGTAACAATTCATAAATACAATTGAAAATTTAAATCCGCAGTATTTAGAAAGGAAACCTATTTTAATTCCTACCTATATTACACCAGTTCACACCCTTACAGCCAAAAAAGAAGTTTGGTGAAAGGACAGTTTGTGAGGGGGAGTAGGATGTCCTCTGAACAGGAAGATTTTATAGCTGAATGTAAATTATTAGAGCAGATGTTTATTGAAAGAGGATATCCTCTTGACCTTTTAAAACAAATACAAATTGAAGTAATTAGGTAGGAATAATAGATTTGCACCAATACTGGGCCAAAATAACCAGGAGAACATTAATGTTAATACTGACAATTCCACAGATTTCGAACGGGCTTTTATTATTATTTTTAGTGGTGATGCAGGTGTAATTTTGAAAACAGTTGAAAAAGAATGGAATAGGTTTGCTGCTATTTCTGATTTATAGATTTTTGATACCCCTTTCAAGTGTGTGTGTAGGAAAGGTTCTAACTTAAAAAATATTATAGAGAAAAAAGGTGGTAATGTTTATCCATTTGGATGCAGTAAGCAAGGAACTTACAAATGTGGGCACTGTTCACAGTGCCCTTTTATACAACAAGGGGAAAGTTTATACTTGGCAGCCAGAAACAAAATGCTTATGTGCAAAGGTTATGCTACGTGTGACACCAGTGGGGTAGTTTATTTAGTTGTTTGTAAAGGATGCTCAAGTTTCTATGTAGGAAAAACTGAAAGAAAATCGTGTAAAAGAATATATGAACACCTATATGAAATGAGACATCATAATAATAGTAATGCCCTATATAGGCATAGCATTGGTTGTTCTCAGGCATCCTTTTCTTTCTTTATTTTGGAAATAGTGACAAAAGATGTGAGAGGGGGACCTTGGGAATTAGATATTGAATACAGGGAACTTTTTTGGCAGGTGGTACTGCAAGCAATTAAATTCCCGGGGATGAATGGCACTATTTCCATTGCTCTAGTACTGAAATTGAGAGCAGCAAAACTTTAATTCCAGTTCTTTTTTCTTAAAAACATCTGTACCAAGTATATATATATATATATATATATATATATATATATATATATATATATATATATATATCTCTATCTATATCTATCTATCTATATATATATATATATATATATATATATATATATATATATATATATTGGTTAATAAATTTGCACCTCATACTCCTTATGCATCAATTCTATATACTTTTTTATGTATGGTTTTATATAAATTTTACATATTTATTGATATATTTAAATTATGTTGCATAATACAGTTGTACAAGAATGTTTTTATCTATGTTTAATGTTAGTAAAGCAGGTCAGTGTTTTTATGTTAATGTGTCTTTAAATAATTAATTGCTTTAGGTATTTTGAATTTTACATGCATTGTGATAGGATGAATTTAATTGAGCATTCTATTTAAGATTTAACTTTTTATGGCTTTTATCTGATTAAGTCATTTCATGACGAAAACGTATGGTATTTGGAACATTTATGTGTATGAAGCTTCTGATTCTGAATAAAACGTATCAACGATATTTTGGGTCTCTGTTCTTTCCAGGTGCCTGTTTTTGTGTTAAGTACAGATGAGAAGTTGACTGAATTAATACGTAGAAGTCCCAGGTTTGTCTATAAGAATAGAAAGACATTGAAACAACTACTATGCTACCCCAATCCAATTACTAGATATTTTACTTCATTGTTAGGTACGCGTAGATGTGACTCTTGTGCTTTCTGTGAATTTGTGGATGAGTCTAGGTATTTCAGACATCCTGAAACTTGTCAGCTGTGGCAAATTAGAGCTAGTGCAGATTGTAATACTACAAATGCAATATATGTGGTACATTGTAAATTATGTTTTAGCTTCTATGTTGGCAAAAACTAATCAACGCCTGTGAGAGAGGATGAGGGACCACATGTACTGCACTAAGAAAGGTCATGACTATAGCGCCCTAGCAAAATATACGCTGCAGGCAGGAAGTGAGAATGTCTTTTTGTTTCAAGTATTACAATTGGTTAAGGATAGTATCAGGAAGGGAGATCTTATTAACAGAACAGAAAATTTTGAATTATGGCACACAGAGGCCTTGGTTTGAATGATCATGTCCCACTGAAACCCATACTAAAGCCCTGAAAGTTGGGATGAGATGCTTGTGTTGTTTATCGTCAGGATTCACCAATTGTATAAGAAAGTAATTAGTTAATTAATTCTAGAGGGAGTTTCTTGTATTCTGATAGGTTAATTAGTTTAAATTGATTTTAACATATTTGTATAAGAATGTTTTGGTAGTTGCAATATGATGTCTGATGAAGCGGTGTGGCATCACTGCGAAAGCACTTACATTTTGTACAATAAACCAGGTTTTTATGTTACTTGATTTGTGTGCTTACTGCCATATATAGGTTCATAGGTTCATAGATTAGTACTAAGCTAACTGCCCTTGAGAGCCATTTTAAGCCTAGCCAGTTATCCCTTGTGAGACTCAAACCCTGCACCTCGTGTTTGTAAGGCAACCACCTTAACCATTAGGCCACCCTCCCAACCCCCATACATGTTTCCACCTTGTTTTTGCTATTTCTGCTGGTTGGGATTTTGGTGGACTAGTCACTGTTGGGGACTTTTGTTTAGTGTATTGTTTGTGCTAATTGCAGCAGTGTACAAGTGCTCCACTCCTGGTTCTTTAGAGCAATCCATTTTACAAAAACTTAGGAGCTAGATAAATGGCTGTGCCTTGTTGTTTATTCATTTGATATCTGTAACCCAAAGCTGTAGCTCAAGATCATCAACATACCCCTCCTTCTTCCTTCCCTCCACCTTGGTAACCACACCAGCAATAATGCTATGCATGCTTAAATGAATGTTTATTGTCTTGTGGTGATCTGTTGTTGAGTAACTGTTACTGAAAAACAGGAAGCACTATAATTAAGATAACAATGAAACAACATATCATGTAGCAAACAAAATAAAGCATCTTAAACTGGAACATGTGTGGCTCCACCTGAAGAAAGATATTCTTTTAGAATATTTTGCTCTCATGCCTCTAATTTTTTGTGTGCCATTACTTTATGTTTTCTTTATTAAATGCTAAATCTATGGCAGATGTTGTTCAGGCTTACTGCATCATTCTGCTTTGACAACTGCATCTCTGCAGGGCAGCATACAGAGGTATGTTGCATTTATTATATGTTCCAGAAACACAAGTGAAGTAGATGGGATTCAAACATAGTACATATTTATACACTGTATGCATTTTTCTTTTGTAGGTGCACTGAACACACCTGCCTCTTTTTGTATGTTGTGTGGACTAATAAAAGGACAGGTGGACAGCAAACATTTTTTATTTATTTATCCTTTGATGATGGGGTTAGCCCCACTAGGCTAGTAGCCACTTTTCAGGGGAGACCAGAGCATGAGTAATATATTCCAGTTTATATACAAGCTTTTATAGTGTGCACAATGGAAACACACATGCAGAATAAGAAGAAATATGAATACTCTGTACTGCATATTCAGCTGAGCAGTGCATATTTCATCAAACATTTAACGTTTGCTATCAAACTAAATACTTCAGTCCAGTTAATATCTCATTTTTTATCTCCAGGGTCATGAAAGTATTACTTCATACCTTAAGTAATGCTTTATGTAGAGTAATGCATCCTGCAAGTATCTGTACAGGAGAGCTGATTGGTTCACTGTGAGTCTCTTCTGTATTTGTGGTGGCATAGAAGAGAAGTTCTGTCACCAACACCTTTGTTTTCTGCAATTGCTTCCCTGAGAAAGTTGCAGCCTGTTAAACTTGGATACCTTGTGAGTTCTTTAGGCATGAACATGAAGTGGTACCTCAGCATATTCGGATGTACAGGAGTTATTTATACTGCTGAAGTGATATGTACTTCTGGAACTATATCTTGGCAGCGGTGGGTCTAAAGATGAGCTGACAGCAAGAACTTGCAGATTCTGTTTCAGACATTTTACATCCTGTTCAGATTTCCCCCCTACATTTTGCATAATAATGATCCCAAGTTGGTCTATACTTCATTCCCAATGGTTTTCTACTCTCCCCTAGAATGAGTTTTACTAGCCTGTAGCATACAGCTAGCAGAATAAATAGCTTGCTGATGAGATATATATTGTAAAAGTACGCTGGATGTTCATGTTGATACAAAATACTTAGAGGACTGAACCTTTTTCAGCAAAGTACTAAAGTACTATTGGTTATTTGCATTGTCCTTCCCAGTATAACTTGTTAAGCATCATTCAGTGTCATAATGTTTGAGCTTTTTTTGGTTCATTAGAACATTGTTGTACAACAGTTTACAGATACTGCCCATATACTCTAGCTGTTGTTTAGCTGTCTCTCTTTGGGAGGTGTCCTTCCTAAGGGTAACTAGTCATTCACAACATAGCATCACTGTGATCTTATACATGTAATAAAAGCAGAATAAAATAATGAACCCAATGTGGAGAGAGAACACCCATGTTTAAGTATGATACCTGAAATGTTATACTGTTCAGAAATAATTTTCAGAGATACTGGGAACTATAGTATACTAGTACTTTGCCACACATGAGAGCCTGTCATATGTTTCACCCACAACAACTGATGTTCTGCAAAGACAAATGCCCTTTTTAAATCCTTGAAATCTGCTCTGCTGAGATTACAGCACTCCTCTCAATTACTTAGTACAAGAATTCTGGACAAAGACATAAATAATGGAGGACAAAGGCCAAAAACAGGGACTTAATATATAGTAGCTCTGCATTAGGATGTATTTGTTCAAGAAAAAAAGTATGAAACTCTGTTGTCTGGACTTATTGAGTGACTGTAATCGTTTATCAGTTATCAAGGACAGGGCATTTATAAGGCAAAATCAGGGTTATTCTGTAAAATCAGGGATAATTGAGAGGGATGGAGGTGTGTCCATGTGTATATGTGCATGGTTGCCATATTTTTAAATGACTGTGCTCAAGACCAAAATCTGAAGGAACACTAGACAACAGCTGTGAGAGTTTTTAAACATTACTCTGAGACACTTAAAAATTAATAGTGCAACAGTTGTAGTATCACAATGCACTTTCTGAACAAAAAGGAAAAGGAAATACTAATGTCTGCATTACTGACTAACTGTAGTCATCCATGATTTATAAGGCTAGAGGCAGTATGGCACCTACTAGCCCATTGTTCTGGTCCTATAGTTTATATGTAGTTGGGACCAACCAATAAACAGCTGTACTGTTTCTGAACGTTGAACATTCCAGGGGGTCATTTGCATGGGATCTCCATGCATGGAGTACTGGAGTTAGACTACAAACAGGGACTTACCTCATTGCTTGGGAGTACTCATGAATCAGAAAGGGCTTGAGTATGTATTTTCATAAATTGTAAAGGATTCTGAGGAGCAAGAATTTGCATTTTTAAAAATGCATCTTTTCAACTTCTACAAACATTTTTATTTTGATGCAAATATTCTATTACATGTCCAATATATAGTGCTAATATTAGTTTGTAAAATAATCATTGGAATATAAAGGAAAACTCTACCCTCTCCTACAGTTTAACTGAACTGTTAGTTTTTTTTTCTCCCTAAAATATGGTTCCAGTATTGTGCAGGTACCAGAAACCTGATAGTTGTTGTTATTGTTGTTGTTGTGTCTTTTGGCTTTTCCCGGTTAGTGGTCGCCACAGCGGAACTCTGGTCCACTAATGATTGACAGTAGATTTTTACAT